>NW_026781307.1:503142-505642 GCF_030144855.1 Hypanus sabinus
CCTCTCGTCCTAGACTCCCCCACCGTGGGAAACATCCTTTCCACATCTGCTCCGTCCAGGCCTTTCAACATTCGAAAGCTTTCAATGAGATTCCCTCCCCGCCGCCCCCATCCTACTGAATTCCAGTGAGTACAGGACCCAGAGCCACCAAACGTTCCTCGTACGATAACCCCTTCACTCCCGGAATCATCCTTGTGAATGGGAAGGAGGGAGTTGCGAAGGATAATGCATTGGATGCAGAGGCTCAGATGGGCAAGGACTCTGTCGCTGGAAAGGTGACGGGAAGATGGGGAGAGCGCGGATGTCAGGAAATGGAGGTGCTGCAAGTGACTGCAGCTGAAATGGCGGCTCAGGGTGCCCTTGGCGTCAATAGAACCAGCAGCAAACTACTGTTTTAACTGTGACAAATTATGCACTTACATGAAATACAGAACAAATTAGAACAGTAAAGATACTACCACAGCCATTCAACCATACGTCAATACAGCCAAACGAAACAGCGATACTCCATGCCGAGGTGCAAAATAACATCAACAGTCACACCCAGCTCAAAGCACATACAAGATATCAAAACACATTGAAAAACATATAAAACACATACAGGGTATCAGTAAAATACAGCCACACACACACAAAAAAAATATACAGGCAGTCCCCAGGTTACGAACGAGTTCCGTTCCTGAGTCTGTCTTTTAAGTCGGATTTGTATGCAAGTCGGAACAGGTATACCTGGTATTATTCAGCGTCAGTTAGTCAAATGTTTGTCTTAGCATATAGTATATATTTTACCTTTCTAAGCATGTAAGATACTTAAGAAACATATGTATTTCAATAATTAAACCACTGTGTTGCTTAGTAATAATTGTAGCTTTCATCGGGGCAGGGCCTTTCACATGCTCCGTTATTCTCACATTATCCTTTCTCCTTTAAAGTCGTTCCGATTGTTGACCGATGTAGCCTAACGATTTTCTAACGACCAGTGCTGCTTCACCTCTTTCCAGTCGTTTTATTATTTCCACTTTCTTTTCAATCACGATCGTTTTCTGTCAACGGAACAGAGAACTACGGATTTCCTGTTCTGTCGCTGAGCAGCAGTGAACCGTCCGATTGGCCTGTCGGAGTTCTCTTCAGGGACTAGTTGACTTGACCAGCATTTCTGATCTGGCGATTGTTCACGATCGCACTTAATAAAAAAAAATACAGCAGCAGCAGCAGCGGGCGGCGGGTCCCGAGCTCCCCTGGGTCCTAAAGTCCACCCGCACTGTGAAAGGTTAAATGGGATAAGTGGGGGCGGTGCTGACCGGAAACGAGGGGGGGTTGGGTCAGGGTGAATCTTGCTAAGAAATAGTTCAGCCAAGTACGAAGTTACACACTCACAGTGTTAACGGCAACAACTTAAAAAGGCGGACGGCGCCGTGATCCGACTTAAAATGGTGGACAGCGTTCTCTGCTCTCTCTGCACGCAAGCACAGGCGGACGGTCATGACTCGGGGGCTGCCTGTAGTACGAGTCCCCGAGTCCAGGAATGTCGCAGTCGAACACAACGCGGCTTGTCTTCTTTCAAGTGAAGCCCAGGGGGCAGCATCGACTTCAGTCTGGACTCCTCGGCTTGGGGCCCGTTCCTCGCTACGTCCAAATGCCACGATGCCCCCCCCCAGTGAACCGGACTTGCAGCATTCTACATTAGCGACGCCCGACAGGGTCCTGCGCTCAGAAGGAAAGCCACTAGCTCTGAGCATCCACTGCCATGCTGATATGATTGTACAAAATCAGTGCAAGCACCAAATGGACCGCCTTCATGCAAAGGTTTCGCGATTCCATCCTCCAAGGCTTCATTTTCCTTGCAACTTTCAAGATGATCTGCAATACCTCCAAATTCTCCCCAGTTCCCCCACTTGTTGAAACAGTGAAATCTGTCTAATATTCAATCCCGGCCTTCTCCGCCATCTCTGACCCCGAATGCTTAAAAACCGTAGTGAGCAAAATAATTCCAATCTCCTCAAATGCTTATTCCTCCCACACTCACAATGACAGAAATAAAAATCGCTGCTTTCTGAACCGTCTGACCCGTTCAGTCCAACCACGATGCACGTCCAATGGCCGTGAAAGTGCGCGCGCGACTGACACGGGTTGGAAATTGTTCAGCAAGTCTCCTGTCCCAATGAAGCGGAATAGCGTCCCAATTAAACGGAAGGAATCCCGGCTATTTTGTTCGCTACATTTTCGTTCCACGAAAGCTGCCCCAAGTAAGTCGGAATCATCACCACCGTGTACGGTGACATCCATGTGCTTTTGGTAACGGATTTAATTTGAACTTTACTTCCTCCACTTCCTCTGGAAGCACATTCCGGGCAACCGGCACTGCATGCCGACAGGAAAATGCCCCGCGCATTCGCCTTCAGAGACTTCCCCGCCCTCTCCAGCGTCTGCCGTTCCCATCCTGGGTAAAGGGCCGCCACTGTCACCGGACGGCAAATCCAAGCAGCGCCAACCAGCTCGT
>NW_026781307.1:510642-550642 GCF_030144855.1 Hypanus sabinus
GCGGTGGACCTTAGGACCCAGCAGAACCAAGGACCTTATTCAATCCGTCTCGGTGTGGTGGGCATTAGGACCCAGCAGAACCAAGGACCTTATTTAACCCATCTCGGCGCGGTGGACATTAGGACCCAGCGGAACCCCGGACCTTATTCAACCCGTCTCGGTGCGGTGGACATTAGGACCCGGCGGAACCCCGGACCTTATTCAACCCGTCTCGGTGCGGTGGACATTAGGACCCGGCGGAACCCCGGACCTCATTCAACCCGTCTCGGTGCGGTGGACATTAGGACCCGGCGGAACCCCGGACCTCATTCAACCCGTCTCGGTGCGGTGGACATTAGGACCCGGCGGAACCCCGGACCTCATTCAACCCGTCTCGGTGCGGTGGACATTAGGACCCGGCGGAACCCCGGACCTTATTCAACCCGTCTCGGCGCGGTGGACGTTGGGACCCGGAGGAACCCCGGACCTTATTCAACCCTCTCGGTGCGGTGGACATTAGGACCCAGCGGAACCCCGGACCTTATTCAACCCGTCTCGGTGCGGTGGACATTAGGACCCGGCGGAACCCCGGACCTTATTCAACCCGTCTCGGTGCGGTGGACATTAGGACCCGGCGGAACCCCGGACCTTATTCAACCCGTCTCGGTACGGTGGACATTAGGACCCGGCGGAACCCCGGACCTTATTCAACCCGTCTCGGTGCGGTGGACATTAGGACCCGGCGGAACCCCGGACCTTATTCAACCCGTCTCAGTGCAGTGGACATTGGGACCCGGCGGTCAAACTCTGAATCTGCAGTATTTCTGTTCACGAAAATAATCACAATCAGGATTGAAAATAAAGCAATCTGAAAGAGGTGAAACGCCATCAGTCATTGGAAAAGCGCTAGGCTACGTTGGTCAACGATCGGAACAATTTTAAAGGATAAAGTCAGAAAGGCCCTGCCCCGATAAAAGCTACAATTATTACTAAGTAACGCTCCCCCCCACCGGCAACAAAAAACAATCATCGACACCCTCCACTGAGCACTCAAGCGTGAGCGAAGCAACAGCAAAGACGCAGACTTGCAGTTACCCCAGAGACTTGGCGTTTCACCCGGCATTCAACATACCGCAGGCTCCCTCTCTCTCTCTCTCTCTCTAATAAAGAGGCGTCTCTGTTTTCACAGCGAGCAGGGAGACATAACAAGCAACTCGCCGGCTTTCGATGTTAAAAGTCCGTTACGTCACCTCTTTCGAGCCTTGTGCCTGGAGGGCTCAAGCATCCCGAGTCCTCAGGCACACGGCCGCAGATATTGCCAACCCCCGGCGACACACGGGTCTCCTGCCGTGACACCGACCCTTGATCCGCCCTCCTCCGGGGCCCCCGAGACCCCTGGCCTCCAACTCCCACATTAATTTCCAGTTGCCGTCCCCCGGCCATTCCGCCTATTTTGCGTTGCAACGAGACCGCCTGCCACACCGTCCGCTCCATCGCCAACTCTGGCGTCATCTGTAAACTGACTGACCGCGCTTGCTACGCTGGACGGCCCCCGCAGGAGGGCAACCTGCAGGTCGAGTCGGAGGCAAGGGAGGCAAACGCAATGTTAGCGCTCACCTCGAGGGGATGAGAATAAAAAAACAGGATGAAACGCTGAGGAACACACACACACACAACACGCTGGAGGAACTCAGCTGGCCAGGCTGCATCCGTGTAAAAGAGCGAACTGTCGACGTTTCAGGCCCAGACCCTTCGACAGGACTGGAGAAAAAATGCTGAGTGGTCAATTCAAAAGAGGGTGGGGGGGGAGAGCGGAGAGAGAGAGAGAGGGAGAGGGAGAGAGAGAGAGAGAGAAAGAGAGAGAGAGAGAAAGAGAGAGAAACACAAGGTGATGGGCGAAACCAAGAGGGGGAGGGATGAAGTAAAGATCTGGGAAGTTGATTGGTAGGAGAGATACAGGGCTGGAGAAGGGGGGAGTTTGATCGAAGGCCATGGAAGAAAGAAGGGAGGGGGGGTGAGGAGCAGCAGAGAGAGGCGGCGAGGGGTAAGGAGATAAGGTGAGAGAGGGAAGGCGGGGGAAATTACCAGGAGTTCGAGAAATCGATGCTCAAGCCATCAGAGTGGAGGCCACCCAGACGGTGTTGTTCCTCCTATCCGAATGTGGGCCGCATCGCGACGGCGGAGGAGGCCGTGGATGGACGTATCGGAAAGGGAAGTGGAATTAAAATGGGTTGCCGCTGGGATACGTCTGGGTAGCCTCCAACTTGATGGCATGAACATCGACTTCTCCAACTTCCCATAATACCCCCTTCCCTGTCCTTCACCATTCCCCATCCACTTTTTCCTCTCTCATCTCACCTCCCTCTGGTGCTCCTCTCCCCTTTTTCTCTCTCCCATGGCCTTCTGTTCTCTCCTAACAGACTCCCCCTACTCCGGCCCCGAATCTCTTTCAGACATCAACTTCCCAGCTCTTTACTTAACCCCTCCCCCTCCCAATTTCACCTATCACTTTCTTTCTTACGTTTCCCTCTCTCCCCTCCCTCCACCTTTTAAAATCTACCCCTCAGCTTTTTTCCCTCCGGTCCTGCCAAAAGGCCTCGGCCCAAAACGTCGACTGTCCGCTCTTTTCCACGGACACCGCCTGGCCTGCTGAGTGAGGTCCTCTAGCGTTTTGTGTGTGTGTGTGTGTGTGTGTGTGTGTTGCTCCGGATTTCCAGCGTCTGCAGATTTTCCCCCTTACGAAGTGCTGAAGCTTCATTCCAAGTAAAGTTCAAGTCACTTTTTTTGTCATTTTGACCATAACCGCTGGCACAGTACACAGTAAAAACGGGACAGTATTTTTCAGGAGCATGGGGCTACATGAAACAGTACAAAAACTACACTGAACGACATAAAACAACGCCAACAACTACACTAGACTACAGACCTGCCCAGTACCGGGCCCCGTACCTAACGAAGGACGTGCTGACATCGCAGGGGGCTCAGGGAGGCGTGCACAAGAACGAGTTTGGGAATGAAGGGGTCTCTGCACGAGCAGCGTCTGGTGACTCTGGGCCTGTACTCACCAGAATTTGGGAGAATGGGGTCGTGGGGCACGGTGATAGCGCTGAAACCCACCGAAGGTTGAATGGTGCAGACAGAGTGGATGCGGAGAGGGCGAGCGAGGGAGTCGAGGACCAGTTAGAATAGAGGAGGGGACCACTTGGCAGGGAGACGAGGAGGGACTTCTTCAGCTGGACAGAGTGGCGGAAACCATTGCCACGGGCAGTTGAGGAGCCAAGTCATCGGGTGAAATTACGGCTGAGGCCGACGGGGTCTTGATTAGTCAGGGCGGCAAAGGCTGCGGGGAGGAGACAGCAGAATGCGGTTGAGGGGGGAACGGATCAGCCACGACGAAACGATGGGCCGAGTGGCTCCCATCGCTCATGATCTTGTTGGAGAGGAGATTTGCCAGGATGCCTCCCCCCCGGACTCGAGAGCATGCCTTTTGAAGACAGGTCGAGCGGGCTGGGGCTCTTATCGCCGGAGCGAAGGGGTTGGGACCCGCCGATGAAAGGCACAGACCGAGCGGATCGCCGGAGGCTTTCCCCCGGGGGAAGAAGTGGATCGCGCAGGGATGAGGGGGAACTGCTCTGGCCAGAGTGTGGCGAGCCCGTGGAATTCATCGCCAGAGAGTGCTGGGGAAGCCAAGTCTTTGGGCACCCTTGAAGTGGAGGTCGACGGGCTTCCGAGCAGCTGGGGCATCAGAGGTTATGGGGAGAAGGCAGGAGAATGGGGTTGGGAGGGATAGCAAATCAGCCGCGATGCAAGGGCTCAGCAGATTTGCTGGACCAATTGGCCTAACTGTGCTCTAACGCAGTAAGGTCCTACTATCTGAGGGGGCATAATGTGAGTTCTTTGGAGGAAAGGTAGGGGTGAGTGAGGGTGTGTGTGTCTGTGTGTGTGTGTGTGTGTGTGTGTGTGTGTGTGAGTGTCTGTGAGTGTGTGTGTGAGTGTGAGTGAGTGTGTGTGTGTGTGTGTGTGTGTTTGTGTGTGTGTGTGTGTGAGTGTGTGTGTGAGTGAGTGTGTGTGTGATTGTGAGTGAGTGAGTGAGTGAGTGTGTATGAGTGAGTCTGTGTGTGAGTGAGTGTGTGAGTGTCTGAGTGAGTGTGTGTGTGTGTGTGTGAGTGTGTGTGTGTGAGTGAGTGTGTGTGAGTGAGTGAGTGTGTGTGTGTGAGTGAGTGTGTGTGTGTGAGTGAGTGTGTGTGAGTGAGTGAGTGTGTGTGTGTGAGTGAGTGTGTGTGTGAGTGAGTGTGTGTGTGTGAGTGAGTGGGTGTGTGAGTGAGTGAGTGAGTGTGTGTCTGTCTGTCTGTCTGTGTGGGTAGGCCTCAGTTGGTCTCATGAGACCATGGATTTGCGCCTTGGAATGTTTCCAGGGCGCAGGCCTGGGCAGGGTTGTACGGGAGACCGGCATTTACCCAAGCTGCAGGCCTTCCCCTCTCCACGCCACCGATGTTGTCCGAGGGAAGGGCATTAGGACCCATGCAGCTTGGCACCGGTGTCGTCACAGAGCAATGTGTGGTTAAGTGTCTTGCTCAAGGACACAAACACTCCGCCTCAGCCGAGGCTCGAACCGGCCACCTTCAGATCACTTGACGATCGCCTCAACGACTTGGTCACGCGCCAACATTGGAGGCAAGTATGGGGGGGGGGGGGGGGAGAGAGGGCATTTCAGAGCCAGGTTTTTCCCACCGAGTGTGACGGATATGTGGAATACCCTGCTAGAGTTGGCGGCAGGGGCAGATACATTCGGGGCAGTTAAGACAGGGACAGAGGTGAAAGAAAAATGGTGCGCTCTGTAGGAGGGAAGGCCTCGATTGATCTTGCAGTGGTCTAGAATATCAGCACAACATTGCAGGCCTGCGCTCAACGATGCCTATAAAAAGTATTCAAGCTCCCCACCCTCCCCCACCCCACCCGGAAGTTTTTAACGCTCTATTGTTTGACAACATTGAATCGCAGCGGATTTAATTTAGCTTTTCTTTTTGTCACTGATCGGCATAAAAAGACCCGCTGGTGTCAAAGCGAAAACAGACCTCGAGACAGCGATCTAAATTAATCACAAACACAAAGCACAGAATAACTGATTCAGTCAGTATTCGCTCCCTTTAACACACCACCAAATTGCAGGCACAGCCAGTCGGCTTTGAAAGTCACGCAATTAGTCGCTTGAAGATCACCGCGTGCGGTCGAGGTGCTTCGACGGGTTGTATCTAGAAGGTTCGACTGCTGGTGAGTCAGTATCCCAAGCAAAGACGACAACACAGAGTCAAAAATCACACTCCCAGCCGCTCAGCAAGAAGGCTACAGGTCAGGAGACGGGTGCAAGGAAATTTCCGAGTCACTGAAGACCCCGTGGAGTGGCGTTCAGTCAATCGCCAGACGGGGAAAGAATTTGGCACAGCTGTAAATCCAGCCGAGAGAAAGGCCGTCCTTCAAAAACTGAGCGGCCGCACAAGAAGGGGACTCGCGAAGGGGGGGGGGGGGGGGGGCACCGAGAGACCTCCGGCAACTCCGGAGGAGTTACAAGCTTGAGTGGGTGAGATGGGAGAGTCTGCAAACACAACCGTTGCCCCGGTGTTTCACCAGTCGCAGCTTTACGGGAGAGTGGCAAAGGGAAAGTCACGTTGACAAACGAAAAAACCCTCATGAAATCTCGACCGGAGGCATCTGAAGCGTCAGCTGGAAGTAGGTTCTGTGGCCTGATGAAACCAAAATTGAGCCTTTTGGCCACCAGACCACACACCTGGTCTGGTGCAAGCCGAACGCGGCACACCGTCAAGAACACACCGGCCCGACCGTGAAGCACGGCGGTGGCTGAGTCGTGCTGAGGGGATGCTTCACTGCAGCAGGCCCCGGAAGGCTTGTGAAGGCGGAGGGTAAAAGGACTGCAGCAAAATACAGGGAAACCCTGCCGGAAAGCCTGGTGCAGTCTGCAGGAGGGACCCCTACGTGGGAGGAGATTTGTTTCCCAGCAAGACGGTGACCCCAAAAGCTTAAAGCCATAGCGGCACGGGAACGGCTCAGAAACAAGACAGTTAACGTCCTGCCACAAGCAAAAGAAGATTGACAGACTGCCGGAAATCCAGAGCAACGCGCGCGAAGAGCTGGCGGAACTCAGCAGGCTGGGCAGCATCAGTGGAAAAGAGTGAACAGTTGCCATTTCGGGCCGAAGCCCTTCACCGGCACTGAAGAAAAAGAAGATGGAGTCAAGAGTAAGAAAGTGGGGGAGGGGAGGAAGGGGAGGGGAGGAAGGGGAGGAGGGGGAGGGGAAGAAGGGGGAGGGGAAGAAGGGGGAGGGGAAGAAGGGGGAGGGGAAGAAGGGGGAGGAAGGGGGAAGGGGAGGAAGGGGGAAGGGGGAAGAAGGGGGAGGGGGAAGAAGGGGGAGGGGGAAGAAGGGGGAGGGGGAAGAAGGGGGAGGGGGAAGAAGGGGGAGGGGGAAGAAGGGGGAGGGGGAAGAAGGGGGAGGGGGAAGAAGGGGGAGGGGGAGAAGGGGAGGGGGGAGAAGGGGAGGGGGAGAAGGGGAGGGGGGAGAAGGGGAGGGGGGAGAAGGGGAGGGGGAAGAAGGGGAGGGGGAAGAAGGGGAGGGGGAGGAAGAGGAAGGGGGAGGAAGGGGAGGGAGAGGAAGAGGAAGGGGGAGGGAGAGGAAGAGGAAGGGGGAGGGAGAGGAAGAGGAAGGGGAGGGAGAGGGGGAGGGGGAGGAAGGGGAGGAAGGTGAAACGGGAAGGGGCAGGGAGGGGTGAAGTCAGGAGCTGGGAAGTCGATTGGTGAAAGATACAGGACTGGAGAAGGGGGAATCTGACAGGAGAGGACAGAAGGGCCCGGAAGAAAGAAAAGGGGGAAGAGCACAAGAGGGAGGGAAGCAGCTGCGAGGGAAATGGAAGCAAGGAAGGGCTACAGGGTGGCGGGAGGGCTGGGTGCTACGGGAATTTCGAGAAATCGATGCTCACGCCATCAGGTTGGAAGCTACCCCAGACGGCACACAAGGCTTTCCGAGTGCAGCCTCATCGCGATGTGAGAGGCAGCCAGGGACTGACGGGTCGGAAGGGGAACGGGAAGTGTAATTGCAAAGGGCGTCCACAAGGAGATCCTGCCCTTTTCCCGGTGCTCAGGCGAAGCAGATCTCACCGGTACACCGGAGGCCACACCGGGAGCACCGGATACAGTCGGTGACCCCGGCAGCCTCACAGGTGGAGTGTCGCCTCACCTGGAAGGACGGTTTGGGGACCCTGAATGGCAGCGAGGGAGGAGGGGTCGGGGCAGGTATATACCACTTGTTCTGCTTGCAAGGATAAGTTCCAGGACGGAGATCGGTGGGGAGGGGCGAATGGGCAAGGGAGTCGCGTACCTGCGGAAAGCAGGAAGGGTGTGGGAGAGGGAGGGAGAGAAGGAGGGGAAGGGAAAGGTGTGTTACGTGTTTGGCGGTGAGATCCTGTTCGAGGTTTCAGAGCCTACGGGGAATTATCCGCTGGACGTGGAGGCTGGTGGGGCGGTAGGCGAGGAACCCTATCCCCGGCAGGGTGGCGGGGGGACGGGGTGGGAGCAGACGTGGGCGAAAGGGAAGATTTGCGGGTGAGGGCAGCGTTGGTGGCGGAGGAAGGGAAGCCCCTTTCTCCGGAGGAGGAGGCCACCTCCTCGGCTCTGGAGCGAAAAGCCTCATCCTGAGAGCAGATGCGGCAGAGACGGAGAAAAGGAGATGGCGTTTTTTTTACCAGTCACGGGGTAGAATCCGGGCAGCTGTGACGGTCAGTGGGTTGAAAACAGACATCAGCACACAGCCTGTTTCCGAGAAAGTGGAGGGGAGTGTTGGAAATGGACCAGGTAAGTTTGCCGCCGGGGCTGAAACTGGAGGCAGATTTGATGAAAGGCACGCAAAATGCCGGTGGAACGCAGCAGGCCAGGCAGCATCGATAGGGAAAAGCGCAATGTCGACGTTTCGGGCCCAGGTGATTTGATGAGGCTAAGGAGCTCCGCACCGCTGTGGTCGTAAATGCAGTGCAGGAAAAACTGGAGGGCGACAGAAGTGTGGGTTTGGCACACAGATCGTTCCACGCAGCCGACAAACGGGCAGGCATCGCTGGGACCCCTGCGAGTGCCCGCGGAGACGCCTTTTGCCAGAAGGAAGCGGGAGGAGCCAAAGGAGGAATTATTAAGGGTGAGGACTAACAGTGCTGGCGGGGAACTCAGTTGGGTCCGGCGCCCAGGAAGAAACGGAGAGCTTTGAAGCCTCCGTGGTGGAGGGAGAACGGAGGTGTACGGGGACTGGACATCCTCGGTGAAAATAAGACTATCGGAACTAAGGAACTTCAAATCATTGAAAAGATTATGTTGAAAGAAAGCATCCCAAACTTGTTCGGTGCTTTTCCAAGTAAACTTTAAACCTAATCCTTTGGCTAGCTTATTTGGTATTGTTGGGAGGAAATGATATGATGTTGGAGTCACATGATCTGCATATTTTGGCCTTTTTGTCTCTTAAAGCCAGGAGGACGTTGTTGCTTAAGTGGAAGGATGCCACTCCGCCTCTTCGTACTCATTGGTTAAACGATATTACGTCATGTTTAAATTTAAATATTCGCCGTGCAATTTCTGAACCTGGACAAGATTTTTTCTTTAACATTGTGGGGACCTGTTCTGGATTATTTTCAAAATCTTTGATTTGCTATTAAGCACAGATGTTGGCTAGCAATATGTTTTATTATATGATGAGGATTTTTCCCTTCTTTTTAAACCAAACAGCTGAATTTTTTCTCTGGTAGTGAGTTCAGATTTTTTTTGTATAACAAAAGTAGATCTTTTCAATATTATGTTTACATTTAAAGTTTACAGATATGGGGCAATGAAATGATATTTGTGATTCCAATACATTATAACCAATATATATATATATATATTATTGTAGTAAGAGATCAATAAAAATACTGAAAAAGAAAGATTATGATCCTGTGAAGTGTCATGGTTGTAGACAGGAAGGGACTAAACCAGGGAGGATGAATCATTGTCAAGGCATGCAGATACAAGTTCACTGGGGTGGGAGCAGGATCCACCGGGACAGTCAGGTTTGTGGATCTTGGGTAGGAGGTAGAAATGGGAAGTGCGGGACGCGGGAACTATGAGGTCGGTGGTGGTGGTTGGGAGATCCCCAGAGCTGATAAGGCTGGTGATGATGTGGGACGACAATGGCCCGCTGCTCCTCAACGGGGTCCTGCTCGCGGGGCAAGTAAGAGGAGTCTGACAGCTGCCGCCGAGCCTCAGCGGGGCAGAGGCCATTTTATTTCCACTTTCCTACGTCCGTCTACAGCCTCCCCTACTGTCAGGATGAGGCCACACTCAGGTTGGAGTAGCAACACCTTATATTCTGTCTGGGCAGCCTTCAACCTGATCACAAGAACATCGATTTCTCGAACTTCCGGTAATACCCCCCCCCCACCTTCACCCTTCCCCCTCTCTCACCTCATCTCCTTACCTGCCTATCACCTTCCTCCAGTCCTCCTCCTCCCCCTTCTACTTTCTCCCATGGCCTTCTGTCCTCTCCTATCAGACTCCCCCTTCTCCAGTCCTGTATCTCATTCACCAATCACTTCCCAGCTCTCCTTTCAGACTTCTGTCCTCTCCTATCAGACTCCCCCTTCTCCAGTCCTGTATCCAATTCACCAATCACTTCCCAGCTCTCCTATCAGACTTCTGTCCTCTCCTATCAGACTCCCCCTTCTCCAGTCCTGTATCTCGTTCACCAATCACTTCCCAGCTCTCCTTTCAGACTTCTGTCCTCTCCTATCAGACTCCCCCTTCTCCAGTCCTGTATCTCATTCACCAATCACTTCCCAGCTCTCCTATCAGACTTCTGTCCTCTCCTATCAGACTCCCCCTTCTCCAGTCTTGTATCTCGTTCACCAATCACTTCCCAGCTCTCCCATGGCCTTCTGTCCTCTCCTATCGGACTCCCCCCTTCTCCAGGCCTGTATCTCGTTCACCAATCTCTTCCCAGCTCTCCCATGGCCTTCTGCCCTCTCCTATCAGACTCCCCCTTCTCCAGTCTTGTATCTCGTTCACCAATCACTTCCCAGCTCTCCCATGGCCTTCTGTCCTCTCCTATCGGACTCCCCCCTTCTCCAGGCCTGTATCTCGTTCACCAATCTCTTCCCAGCTCTCCCATGGCCTTCTGTCCTCTCCTATCGGACTCCCCCCTTCTCCAGGCCTGTATCTCTTCCACCCATCAACTTGCCAGCTCTTTACTTCACCCCGTCCCCCTCTCCCAGTCTCACCAACCATCTTGTGGTAAATCCTCGCCGCCCCCACCCACTTGACTCATCCTTTATTCCCTCCGGTCCCGACGAAAGGGTCCAGGCCCGAAACGTCGACCGGTTACTCTTTCCCACAGACGCTCTGCCAGTCTGTGTACGTTGAGATATCGCCCTGCACTGGGCCAGTCAGAGCCCAGGCCTCAATCCAATCGTCCAATCGAGTAGCTGCTGCTGGACTCGCAAAGGGCCGATCCCCCTGCAATCTGACACAGCCCGAGCAGTTTTGTAAAGAACGGGGGGGGGGAAAGATTATTGCGGTCTCTGGATGTGCAAAGCTGATGGAGACCTCTCTACCCAGACTCAAGGATCGCTGCCAAAGGTGCATCTGCTCAACACTGACTTGAAAGGGGGCCAGCACTCATGCAAACCATTATTTCGCGGCTCGTCTTTGCAATTAGACCACTTTGTCCGAGGTCCGTTTTCACCCTGACGCGAAGGAGTCTTTTCCTGGGCCAAATTGAGTCCACGGTGATTGAATGTTGCAAGACAATAAAAGATGAAAAGCTCCTGGGGAGGCGTGCGACTACCCTCCAAAGGCGCTGTCTGCTCCGGCGTCATGTAAACTGAGCAAACACGAGTCGGTCCTGCCCTGCTCCCCGAGGCAGGAACCCCTGACTAAATAACGCACCACTACAACCACCACCGGCCTCCCACCGGCACGCCGAGTGGGTAACTCACCCTGGCCTGCACGTGATCAACACTGCAGCACAGGAGCAGGTCTTTGGGCCCAGAGAGCCAAATTCAAACTGACCCCTCCTGAAATACCGCTCTCGGAGACGGAGAGCCTGGTGACGTGGCGATGTCGCCCAATGAGACGGTGACGTCGCGTAATGAGGTGGTGACCTTTCCTTCAATGTCAGCAAGAAAGGAGAGATGACCACTGACTTCAGGTAGGACACGGGGGCGTGGTGGGGAGAGGAGAGGAGAGGGCTGGGGGCTGCGGTGCACATGCTCACACCAACGGTGTTCAACAGGCACTTTATTTACCTCTTCAGGTCTGTCCTGCTCCACTCCAGCCTTGCAGGTCAGGAGGCTGGTGAATAGTGGTGTGCCTCAGGGATCTGTATTGGGTCCAATGTTGTTTGTCATGTACATTAATGATCTGGATGATGGGGTGGTAAATTGGATTAGTAAGTATGCAGATGATACTAAGGTAGGTGGCGCTGTGGATAATGAAGTAGGTTTTCAAAGTTTGGAGAGAGATTTAGGCCAGTTAGAAGAGTGGGCTGAAAGATGGCAGATGGAGTTTAATGCTGATAAGTGTGAGGTGCTACATTTTGGTAGGACTAACCAAAATAGGACATACATGGTAAATGCTAGAGCATTGAGGAATGCAGTAGAACAGAATGATCTAGGAATAATGGTGCATAGTTCCCTGAAGGTGGAATCTCATGTGGATAGGGTGGTGAAGAAAGCCTTTGGTATGCTGGCCTTTATAAATCAGAGCATTGAGTACAGGAGTTGGGGTGTAATGTTAAAATTGTACAAGGCATTGGTAAGGCCGAATTTGGAGTATTGTGTACAGTTCTGGTCACCGAATTATAGGAAAGATGTCAACAAAATAGAGAGAGCACAGAGGAGATTTACAAGAACGTTTCCTGGGTTTCAGCACCTAACTTACAGAGAAAGGTTGAACAAGTTATGGCCCTTGTAAGTTAGATATGGCCCTTGTGGCTAAAGGGATCAGGGGGTATGGAGAGAAGGCAGGTACAGGGTTCTGAGTTGGATGATTAGCCATGATCATACTGAATGGTGGTGCAGGCTCAAAGGGCCGAATGGCCTACTTCTGCACCTATTTGGAGCGTAGAAGGTGGAGGGGGGGCTAGATAAAGGTATTTAAGATTATGAGGGGGATAGATAGAGTTGATGTAGATAGGCTTTTCCCATTGAGAGTAGGGGAGATTCAAACAAAAGGACATGAGTTGAGAGCCAGGGGGCAGAAGTTTAGGGGTAAAGAGAGAAGTTCACCAACTTGAGAAGATGGCTGGGCGGCCATCCGCCTCTACCAAAGGAGGTGTAAGGCACTGCTTCCCCCTGCTGGCCTGAGGGTCACCCTCGGGCAAGGTATCAGCCCGCCTCCCCCCCCAACAGGGGTCATGGGAAGCCGCGGGGAGAGGTGGCGGACAGTCGTATGAGCAGCCGGTGCAGGTCGCAAGTCCCGGTTATGCGACCACGGACGCCGGGCAGACGATCTCTGAAGACAATGACCCGGGGGGGGGGGGGGGGGTCACCCGTCTCGTAAAGACACCACCCAGGAGGAGGCAGTGGCAAACCGCTCCTGCAGAAAAAAAAATTGCCCCAAGGGCAACCAGGCTCACGCGCCACAGCCCAGAAGCGAGCCAGCTGATTCACAGGGGCAGGGCAGCGTGGATTCGTCGCACATGCACCGGCTATGTGCGGAGAAGCACCAAACAAAATGGCCGAAGGAACACTGCAGTGGTCTAAACATGGCTGTGAGTGTCCTCACCGCCCAGGCCGAGCACTTTTCTCGCTGCTGCCACCAGGTAGAAGGGGCAAGAGCCTCAGGACTCACACCGCCACAGAAACCATAGGACATTACAGCACAAAAAAAGGCCTTTTGGCCCTTCTTGGCTGTGCCGAACCGTTTTTCTGCCTAGTCCCGCTGACCTGTACCTGGACCATATCCCTCCATACACCTCTCATCCATGTACCTGTCCAAGTTTTTCTTAAATGTTAAAAGTGAGCCCACATTCATCACTTCATCTGGCAGCTCATTCCACACTCCCACCACTCTCTGTGTGAAGAAGCCTACCCCACAATGTTCCCTTTAAACTTTCCCCCCTTCACCCTTAACCCATGTCCTGTTTTTTTTCCCCCTGGCCTCAGTGGAAAAAGCCTGCTTGCATTCACTCTATCTATACCCATCATAATTTTATACACCTCTATCAAATCACCCCTCATTCTCCTACGCTCCAGGGAATAAAGTCCTAACCTATTCAACCTTTCTCTGTAACTCAGTTTCTCAGTGACAGATCCGAATGTGTGCGCCCGCGGGGGGGAGAAAAGTGCCTCAGGGCTGCACGTGGCGACGGGCACAGACCCTGACAACAAGCTCTGGGTTCTGAACTCTGCCCGGTTCGGGAGTTGCACCGTCTCGGATCGCGAGACCCTGCCGCGGACAGTGAGGTCAGCTGAGAAGATCATTGGGGTCTCTCTTCCCGCCATCACGGACATTTACACTACACGCTGCATCCGCAAAGCAAACAGCATTATGAAGGACCCCACACACCCCTCATACAATCTCTTCTCCCTCCTGCCATCTGGGAAAAGGCACCAAAGCATTCGGGCTCTCACGACCAGACTGTGTAACAGTTTCTTCACCCAAGCCATCAGACTCCTCAATCCCCAGAGCCTGGACTGACACCTTACTGCCCTGTTGTCCTGTTTATTATTTATTGTAATGCCTGCACTGTTTTGTGCACTGTATGCAGTCCTGGGTAGGTCTGTTCTCTAGTGTAGTTTTTGTGCTGATTTTACGGAGTTCAGTTTAGTTTTTGTACTGTGTCATGTAACACCATGGTACTGAGAAACGCTGTCTCATTTTTACTGTGCACTGTACCAGCAGTTATGGTGGAGATGACAATATAAGTGACTCAGCTTGACGCCTTGCAGACGAAGAAACACAGACACCGGGGGCGGGGGGGGTGAGGGCCGAGGGCTTAGAGCAAGGCGCGGAGGGGAAGGGTGGGCACCTGAAAGAGGGGAGGAAGGTGAAAGCGAAGGCTGGCGGATCGGGGACGGTCAGGAGACGAGGCAGCCGGACGTGAGCAAGGTAAGGGCGGAGAGCCTCCGGGGGCGGAAGCAAGAAAATAAAACCAGAACGTAACACATGCACCAGACATCACGGGGCACGGCAGTCGAGGGATATGACTGAGGGTACTGGGGACGTCCCCGGGGAGCGGGACGCCGGTGAGGAAGGGCCGCGTGCCTGCGTCCCCTTTGCCAGAGGCTCCACGGAGACCAACCCTCGCGGAAGTAGATGAACAAACATCCCCGCAACAACCCCCCCCTCCCCCACCCACAAGAGTGGAGATCACATCAGGACGAGCGTGGCGAGTCCTTTTCCGACTGCTTACAGTGGGGGGGGGGGGGGGGGCGTCAGGGAAACGCAGTGGGTGTGTGTGCACCGAAGTCCAGCTGGTCGGTGTAGGCGTTTGAGGACTGAGCCATGAAACATAATCGTCAAGAGATTCAGATCCTTGCATGGCAAACTGATTATCATTATTCTTATTATTGAGGGTTAAGAGTTGTAACAAGACAGAGGGGAGGGGGAGAGAAGACGGGAGATGGGTGGGAGATGGGCGTGTGTAGGCTGGGGCAGAGAGAGAGAGAGACTGACAGGTGCGTGCAGGCAGAGAGAGAGAGAGAGAGAGATGCTCACGAGCAGGAGGAGAGAGAGATGCACACACGAGCAGAGCGGGAGGGAGAGGGAGAGGAGACAGAGACACACACACACACATATTTGGGCAGAGGCCAAGAAAGAGACACACACAAGTACAGGAAGAGGCTGAGAGAAACATGTACACACAGACTCAGAGAGAGAGAGAGAGAGAGAGAGAGAAAGAGAGAAATAGAGAGACACACACAAGTAGAGGAAGTCAAGAGAAACGTACACGCAGAGAGACTCAAAGAGAGAGAGAGAGAGAGAGAGAGAGAGTGAGAGACACACACGTGGGCAGTGGCCAAGGGAAATCCAGTGCCTTGTAAAGGAGTTCAGCCCGCAACCCTTTCTTCACATAAATGAGTATTACAGCCAGGGATTTTGATTGATTGAACTGAGAATTTTTATTTGTGCATCACATGCTCTTTTCTTTTTCCGCAGTGGCGAGAAAAAAATTAACAGGGAAAATTGCACCGCATGAAAAGCTAAAAATTCATCGACTGAAACGTCAGCAGTTCAAAAGTATTCACTCCCCTTTGCTCAGTACTTATTTGAGCCACCTCTCGCAAATGTTACAGCCAGTGGCCTTTTCGGGCAAGTCGATTTCAACTTTGCACAACAACGTGATGGAGCAAGATTTGTCCAGTCCTCCTTGCAAAACTGCTCAGCCTGTGTCAGGTCAGCAGGGGAGCAGCGATCTCGAGATCCCGCCAGAGGTGCTCGATCGGATTATGGTCAGGTCTCTGGCTGGGCCACTCGAGGACATCGGTTTTCCCTCGACAGAAGCCACTCTGGCAGCCCGCTTCGGGGCGCCAGTTCCTGCCGAAATGCAGACGTCCCCCACATCCCCCCCCCAGGGTCCAGCTTCCCCGGCAGAGGCTCGCAGGCTTTCATCTGGGGGGGGGGGGCCTCTCCGTGTTCACCTTCCCCGCGACCCCGAGCCCGCACCTCCAGTCCCGGCCGACGCACAGAGTCCGACTTGCGCCGCACGCCCCGGGGCCACCGGGTGTCCCCGCTCTCGTCTCAGCCGACCGCCGGGCCCTCTCCGCGTCTCGGCGACGCTCTGCAAAGTCTTTCTACGGGCGAGGACGTGCTTCATTTCAGTCGGGGCCCGGGGCCCCTGCCCGGAAGGCCTCAGACCGTCGAGCCGCGGACCTCAACTCCAGTGGCGGGCGCCGGCGTCTGCAGCTCGCTCAGGGTGCCCCTCGCGGGTGGCGTCCGCCGCTGGCGGCCGGGCTTACAGGGGCGGCCCGACCTCGGCAGCGTGGCCGTAGTCTTGTACCTCTTCCACTTCTTCACGATGGACTGCACCGAGCTGCGGGGGATGTTCAGCGCCTTCGAGATGGTCTTGTACCCTTCCCCGGATCTGTACTTGGCTATTATCATTTCCCTGACTTGTCTTGAGTGCTCTTTTGCCTTCAGCTTGCTTTGGACTGCTGCAAATCTACCATACTGCTGGACCTTGCAGAGAGAGGGGGGGGGGGCATTTATTCGCACAAGTTCATCGCAAACAGCCAATTCTCCAACTTTCCTACGCGCACAAACCGGGCGAGTCGGGAGGGGAATGCGTCGCAACTGAGGAGAGTCGGTGTGGTGATTTGCGAGGAGGAGGAATGCTTTTCTCAGCCTCGCAATTTTTAAAATAAAATAAAATTTTTTTTTTAGTGAATTGTGGACAGGTTTAGGAATCTCTGCTCTCGATGTGACAAGACGCACAGTGTCTTTGCAGAACCCCTCGAGAGATCCCACTTCAGTGCGTTTTAAGTTTGGAGAGTGAGGCGGTAAAACGCGGAGGCAGCTGTGGGGGCTGAAAACTTTTTCAAGGCACCGTTCGTGCGTGGAGAGAGGAAAAGGAGAGACGCGTGCACACACACACACGGGGAAGAGGAGAAAAGGAGGGGGGGAAGAGATGCATACAGGCAGGGAATGGGTGGTGGGGTAGGTTGGTAAGAAATCTCTCTGCAGTTGGAGGTTCCCACCTGCTTAAAAAGTGAGACAAATCATACCACTGCTCCGGAAGAGCAGGCGCCAATGACCGTCGCCCAGTGGCATTTGCGTCCCCTGCGATCGAGCGACTGGTCATCGCCGGAGTCGACCCCTGCCGAAGCAGGGGACTGGACCCACTGCAATTTGCCCTTCAGCACCACCAGAGCTCGACACTTCGTACTGTCATCCCACGCCCTCCCAGTTCCAATCAACGATCTCCCACAGCCTGCTGCCTCCTGCACCTCCCCCCTGCAACTGCATCCCGGGACCCACTCACCGGGGGGCCGCGGACTGGAAACGACCCCCCCACCCCGCCGACAATCAAGGCCACCGCACCTCGAGGCTGCCCGGCCGGGCGCACGGCCCCGCTCTCTCCGCGCCCCTGCGATCGCGGACTGGGGAGGTGAAGGGGACACGCGCCCCAAATATGGGGGGGGGGGGGGGGGGCTCCCGGCTCCCAGGTGTCAACATCCCTGAGGATCTGCCCGGGCCCAGCGCACGCCGGTGCAACTCCAAAGGGGGCTCGACAGCAGCCGTACTTCCCCGGGAGCTCAAGCAGACTGGGCCCGTGACCGGCGGCACCCACAGAGGCACAGAGGGGGCCACTGCACAGGATTGGGGGGGGGGGGTGGGGGAAGCTGCAAAGTCAGCCAGCTCCATCGAGGACATCCTCAAAAGGCGGCTGCATCCCACTTTGAACACCCCCCACTGCCCAGGACTTGCCCTTTTCCACCGAGGGGCCCTCCGCATTTCACGGGCAGCCTCATCCCCCTCCACCGTTAGAGTTCTGAGTGGACAGTGAAGCCCATCAGCCCTTATCTCACGCCCCTTCTTGCACCAATTAATTTACCAATTGCACTTTACGACTTTCTTTAAAAAAAAATTACCACGCGTGTCAATGGCAAAATTTCACGACAGGTGCCGGTGATATTAGACCCGAATCTGGAACGCACGGACAGAGAGATGCACTGCGGCAGAGAATTAGAAGGATTAGAGAGAGAAAGTGAGAAGGAGAGAGAGAGCATGAAAAAGAGTGGGGGAACAACTGGGAATATGGTCATGGGAGAGAGAAGATTGATTTGAAATGTAGTCTGGTGGCAAGTGTGGGGGCAGGGGTCTCACCTGGAAACAGAGACACAGAAGGGTGATTGACTGTGAGTATGTGTGTGTCTGCCTGTCTCAATCATCTAGCAGAGGGTCCCTGAAGGGCTGCAGCAGACAGACCCACATACATACATACATGAATCAAGACAGACTGCATTACACACAATCCTTTCCCTCCTCTCTCTGTTCTTCCTACTCCTCCGCTCCCTCTCACCCCATCCCCGCCTCATCCTTTGTCAACCCTCCCCTACTCCTATCTCTCTGTCTCTCCGGGAGCGAAAGGGTTGTCGTCTGACGGCTCTGGGCCCGCTATCCTGGCCGGAATTTAGAAAATTGAAGTGCGCGCCTGTGTGTGTATGGGAATAAATCTCATTGCTTACTATGGTGGGAGAGTCTGGGACCAGAGGACACGGCCTCAGGGTGGAGGGGTGTCCATTTAGAAGAGAGGCGAGGAGGCTTTAACCAGAGGGTGGTGAATCGGCGGAATTCGTTACCACGGGCGGTCGTGGAGACCTGAAGCAGAGAGTGACCAGTCCAGGACAGGTCTGGGCACGCATGAGAAGGCAGGGAGACTGGGGTTCAAGGGGGAAATGGATGAGCAGCGGTGAAAAGGCGGAGCAGACCCGACGGGCCCAATGGCCTAACTCTGCTCCTGCATCCTCTGGTTTTGCTCCTTCCCCCCCCCCACCCCAGCCCATATTCCCCCCCCTCCTGTCCCTCACCTGCGGCCTGTCCCGGACCACGGGCTCCTCCATTTCCAACTCCACCTCCACCTCGGCCGCCTCCTCTCCGGCGTCGTCGCCCTCCTCCTCCTCCTTCGGCGGCGGCAGCTCCTCCTCCGCTGCCCTCTCCTGCTTGACCAGGCCGAGGCCCCGGGCCTGCAGCTCTCCTCCTCCTCTGGCAATACCACCACTTCCTCCTCCTCCTTCCTGCTTCTTCTTCTGCTGCTCCTCCTCCTCCTCCTCCCGTGCCAGTCCGAGGCCCGGACCTGGCCCAGGTCCCGGGCCTGCACGGTGACAGCGAGCCGCCGGTCCGCTCAGACCGCCGCCGCTAACGCTCCGCTCTCCCGCCGCCATCTTCTCGGAGCCCCGCCCCCTTTCCCCCCTCACTCCACCCCCCCCTCCTCTGGCGCCGCGCGCGTGCCCGCCGGGGACGCGCGACCCCGATCGCCGCCGGTCCGGTCCGCTCCACCCCGTCTCTGTCTCTCTCTCGCGCGCGCCCGCGCGCACTCGCCCTCCCGCTGCGCGGCCGTCGCCATGGCAGCCGCCGACCTGATTGACGTTCCCCCCCCCCCGCTTCGCCAATCCGCTTCCAGCCCCGCCGCCCTCTCCGCTCGCCGTTGGTTCAGGGGGCGGGAGGGACCCGTTGCCTTCTCGCCATTGGTTGCTCTGCTGCCGGCTCGGCCACTCCGCTGTTAGTCCCGCCCTGACGCGGTCTTTCAGTCTTTTGGGCCTCTCAGTTGTCCTCCAGCCCCCGGGGTTGGTTGCACGGTTGGCCCCGCCGGTGGCGACATCGGGGCCTCGCGTACCCCCTTGTTTGCCCCGCACCCTCGGCTCCTCGGATTGCAGATTGCAAACGCCAGGGACGCTGCAGCAGCTCGCAGTGCTGAGCGACGCGCAAGAAAAGCTCTGCACACATCCCGACTTGGGAGTCGCAGCACCGCCCGGCCAAGTCGGGAAAAGGCGCCCGAAAGGGGTGGATGCAGTCCCGGTCCCTCCCAGGAAACGCCACCTTCCCCCCCCCCCACCCAAACAATGAGCACACTGTGCAGGGAGGGAGCGCTGCCCCAAGAGTGTATCGTCCCTTCACCGAGGACCACCCCCCCCCCCCCAACATCCAGGCCATGCTCTTGCTGCTAGCATCGGGAAGGAGGTACCCCCCCCCCCACCACGCCCACAGGTTCCGGAAGAATTACCCCACCATTATCAAGCTCCTAAACCAGCGTGGATCACACCTTTCGCCTTAACTCTTGACCAGATTCCACACGTATCTTTCAGCAATTAACGTTCTCAGTATTATTTGCTTCGTACGTCCGTGACTTGGCACATTTTGCTGTTTTGGCCAATTCCTAATTAATTCTTCGCTTATCTGTCAGTGCCGGCAAGAAAGCAGATCTCAAAGTCGAGGAGAACCGTATAGAAACGTAAAATTCTGAAAGGGTCGGATAAGATAGAGGCAGGAAAGTTGTTTACACTGGGTTGGTGATATTAGAACTGGGCGACATAGCCTCAAGATTCGTGGGGTGGGGGGGGGGTGGTTGGATTTAGGACGGAGATGAGGAGGAACTGCGTTTCCCAGAGGCTGGTGAATCTGGAATTCTCCGCCCAATGAAACGGTGGAGGCTACCTCAGTAAACATATTTAACACAAAGTTGGATGGATTCCTAGATGGACATTGAACCTTTGGACACTACCTCACTTTATTTATATATATTTTTTTTTTCATGATTTTTAATGTACGTATACTGTAATTTATTTACTATTATTATTTTATTTGATGAGCCCTTCTAGATTATGTACTGCATTGAACTGCTGCTGCTAAGTTAAGAAACATGATATTTCCAGCATCTGCAGATTTCCTCATGTTTGCGTTGAATAAGTTAAGACTGTATTCTTTAGAGCGTGGAAGATTGAGAGGAGATTTGATAGGGGTATACAAGATTATGAGGGGTATAGATAGGGCAAATGCAAGCAGGCTTCTTCCAGTGAGATTGGGGGGGGGGGGATTATAACCAGAAGTCTTGGGTTAAGAGTGGAAGGTGAGAAGTTTATGCAGAACGTGAGGGAAAATTTCTTCAATCAGAGGGTCCTGAGAGTGTGGTGGGATGCCAGCACAAGTGATGCATGTGAGCTTGATTTCAAAGTTTAAGAGAAGTTTGGATAAGTACACAGATGGTCGGAGTCTGGAGGGCTATGGTCCAGGTGCAGGTCAATGGGAGCAGGCAGTTGAAATGGTTTCAGCGTGGACTAGATGGGTCAAAGGGCCTGTTTCCATGTTGTACTTCTCTATGACTCTAATGCTCTCTTAAGAAATATATCAGTAAGACGTAGTCCAGATTGCTCTTGCCCACAATAGACAAATTTCATGTCACGTGCCAGTGATGATAAACCTGGTTCTGATTTTTTGCACAGTCGGGGAATAGTCGGGAGACTGGGAGGCTTAAAGCTCAGCCAGTGGCAGCCTGAGGAGGGGATTCTCTCAGGCCAAACGCACACAGGCAAACAAGAGGACCTCAGCTCCTCGGACTCCCCCACCCCCGGCGTGTGTGGCATGGCATACAGGTCATTACAGACGTCAAACCACCTAGCACCGTGCCCCCTTTCCAGCTCTGCTTCCCTCCCCCGACGAGCTCAGTTGCTCCACGCTCGCTTTGACCGAGGGAAACGAGGGGGCCGCCCTCAAAGCGGATCTCCCGCCTGGCGAACAGCCTCTTCTCACTTCCCACCTCCGATGTTTGGGCCACCCCGAGCAGGGTGAATGTACGGGAGGCGGACGGTCCGGATGGAATACCTACCTGGCCGTGTGCTCGGAGACTGCACGGGGCAGTTGTCCGGGGTCTTTGCGGAGATTTTCAATCGGTCCCCGGCCCGGGCAGTTGTCCCCACAAGCTTCAAGATCACCACCATCGTGCCAGATCTGAAGCATTCCACTGCCACGGGCCTGAATGACTTCCGCCCGGTTGCACTCACCCCCATCATTGCAAAGTGCTTTGAGGGACTGGTTCGATCACATCTGAAATCTTGTCTCCCCACTACCCTGGACCCCCATCAATTTGCCTGTCGCACCAACGGGTCAACAGAGGAAGCCATCTCTGTGGCACTTCACTCTGCCCTGACCCACCTGGACAGCCCCAACTCGTACGTCAGAATGCTGTTCATCGACTTTAGTTCGGCATTCAATACCGTGATCCCCTCCAAGCTGATCGCCAGACTTCGCCAGCTTGGTGTCTGCTCATCCCTCTGCAATTTGGACCTTGGATTTTCTGACTGGCAGACCCCAATCAGTTAAGTTAGACAACCTCTCCTCCTCCACTCTCACCCTGAACACCGGCGTGCCTCAAGGCTGTGTGCTGAGCCCTCTTCTGTACTCCCTTTTCACCGATGACTGCATTCCTGTCCATAGTTCTAACTCCATAATCAAGTTCGCAGACGACACCATGGTGGTTGGCCTGATCAGAGGGGATGACGAGGCGGCCTACAGGGACGAGGTCCAGCACCTGGCCGCGTGGTGTGCTGACAACAACCTGGCCCTTAACGCCCACAAGACCAAGGAGATCATTGTGGACTTCAGGCATGTTAGGAGCCACACTCGAGTCCCCACCTACATCAATGGAGCTGAAGTGGAGCGTCCATCAAGCTTCAAATTCTTTGGTGTCCAGATTTCTGAGGATCTCACCTGGCCCCTGACCTCCTCCATCCTGATCAAAAAGGAGCAACAACAGGGCCTTTATTTCCTGCGGAGCATGAAGAAAGCTCATCTCTGTCCCAGGACACTGACGGACTTTCACCGCTGAACCATTGACAGCGTGCTCACCAACTGCATCTCAGTGTGGCACGGCAATGGTCCCGTATCGGACCGCAAAGCCCTCCAGCAGGTGGTGAAAACTGCCCGGTAGATTATCGGCTCCCAATCGCCCACCATCGAGAACATCTACCACAAACGCTGCCTGTGCAGGGCGAAAAACATTATCAAGGATGCATCTCGCCCTAACTGTGGACTTTGTACTCCACTCCCGTCCGGTCGGCGCTACAGGAGTCTCCGCTCCCTCACCAGCAGGCTCAGGAAGAGCTTCTTCCCTGAGGCTGTGACCCTACTGAACCTCACATCACAGCGCTGAGCGGTATTGCACCCGTATTGGACTGTCTCAGTACTTTTATATTTGTGTGATGCAGCACTTACTTTTTTCCGCAGTTACTTTGTAAATAACACTGTTCTTTTGCACTTCTGGTTAGATGCAAATTGCATTGCATTGGCTTTCCATCTGTACTCAGCACAATGACAATAAAGCTGAATCTAATCTGATCTAATTCAGGGTTATGGAGAAAAGGCAGGTAGGTGGAGCTGAGTTTACGGCCAGATCAGCCGTGATCTTATTGAATGGCGGGGCAGGCCCGACGGGCTGGATGGCTGACTCCTGCTCCTGTTTCTTATGTTATCATCTAGTACATGGTGACAGAGTCATACTTTGATAGTAAATTTGCTTCCTTATCTACACTGGCTGCTTGAGTGAGGCAGAGCAAAGTGTACTTTGACTTTGAGAGGTAGGCCTCCATGAGACTTGATAGACCATGGATTTGCACCTTGGAAAGGTTCCAGGGTGCAGGCCTGAGCAAGTTTTTTTTTTGTGGGAGACCGGCAGTTGCCCCAAGCTGCAAGTCCCCCCTCTCCACACCACCGATGTTGCCCAAGGGAAGGGCACTAGGACCCATACAGCTTGGCACTGGTGTCGCCGCAGAGCAATGTGTGACTAAGTGCCTTGCTCATGGACACGCACACACACATAGCCTCGGCTGAGGATCAAACCAGCGAACTTCAGATCTCCAGACCAACTCCTTAACCGCTTGGCCACGCGCCAACACATGAGGTGATGACGGACAAGTTGGGAGGGTGTTAGGTGGAAAAGTGGAAGGGCTGATGGAGGGGGAGCCTAACAGGAGAGGACAGTGGAACATGGAGGGAAGGGAAGGAGTGTGATAACTTGAGGGGGGGTGAAGAGAAGAGGGGCAAGAGGGTAACCAGAATGGGAAACGGGAAAAGGAGGGAGGGGAACGTATTAGCGGAAGTGCAAGATGGCGCTGGTGAAACAGGGGACATAAGCTTACAAAGCTTCTGAACTACTCTCGAGGCAATCTGCAGCTTGTAACATCTGCTCAGGTAATATACTGTAACCCTCGTTTGGTCTAGCAATCGAGGGGATGATATCCCTTGGCCCGTCAAAACTTAAGAAATCTCGTTCAGGTGGATGCTATGTGATGTGACCCTTGTTACAAATCAGTACCACGAAGTAGCAGCACACAAGATGTGATTAACCAATTGAGCTTTATAATAATTAATTTGACTATACGGTTAATAAAGAAACAAAACTAGGAAAAAGACCCATTCTCATGAAACAAGTATAAGGGATAGTCTGGGTAATTATAGACCACTGAGCCTTACATCTGTGGTGGGAAAGTTGTTGGAAAAGATTCTTAGGGATAGGATCTATGGGCATTGAGAGAATCGTGGTCTGATCAGGAACAGTCAGCGTGGCTTTGTGAAGGGCAGATCGTGTCTAACAAACCTAATAGAGTTCTTTGAGCAGGTGACCAGCCATATAGAGGAGGATAGTGCAGTGGATGTGATCTACATGGATCTTAGTAAGGCTTTTGACAAGGTTCCACAGGGTAGGCTTATTCAGAAAGTCAGAAGGCATGGGATCCAGGGAAGTTTGGCCAGGTGGATTCAGAATTCGCTTGCCTGCAGAAGGCAGAGGGTCGTAGTGGAGGGATTTCATTCGGATTGGAGGGTTGTGACTAGTGGTGTCCCACAAGGATCTGTTCTGGGACCTCTACTTTTCGTGATTTTTATTAACGACCTGGATGTGGGGGTAGAAGGGTGGGTTGGCAAGTTTGCAGATGACACAAAGGTTGGTGATGTTGTAGATAGTGTAGAGGACTGTCGAAGATTGCAGAGAGACATTGATAGGATGCAGAAGTGGGCTGAGAAGTGGCAGATGGAGTTCAACCCGGAGAAGTGTGAGGTGGTACACTTTGGAAGGACAAACTCCAAGGCAGAGTACAAAGTAAATGGCAGGGTACTTTGCAGTGTGGAGGAGCAGAGGGATCTGGGGGCACCTGTGTACAGATCCCAGAAAGTTGCCTCACAGGTAGAATGGTTAGTTAAGAAAGCTTATGGGGTGTTAGTTTTCATAAGTTGAGGGACAGAGTTTAAGAGATGCGATTTAATGATGCAGCTCTATAAAACACTAGTTAGGCCTTACTTGGAATACTGTGTCCAGTTCTGCTCGCCTCACTGCAGGAAGGATGTGGAAGCATTGGATAGGGTACAGAGGAGATTTATCAGGATGCGCCCTGGTTTAGAGAGTATGAATTATGATCAGAGATTAAGGGAGCTAGGGTATTACACTTTGGAGAGAAGGAGGATGAGAGGAGACATGATAGAGATGTACAAGATATTAAGAGGAATTGACAGAGTGGACAGCCAGCGCCTCTTCCCCAGGGCACCACTGCTCAGTACAAGAGGACATGGCTTTAAGGTAAGGGGAGGGAAGTTCAAGGGGGATATTAGAGGGTTTTTCTCTCAGAGAGCGGTTGGTGCGTGGAATGCACTGCCTGAGTCAGTGGTGGAGGCAGATACACTAGTGAAGTTTAAGAGACTACTGGACAGGTATATAGAGGAATTTAAGGTGGGGGGGGGTTATATGGGAGGCAGGGATTGAGGGTCGGCACATCATTGTGGGCCGAAGGGCCTGTAATGTGCTGTACTGTTCTATGTTCTATATTCTAATTCTATTGCACAACGTTGGAACTCACTGATAAGCCATTCGTCCACCGTCGACCTCCTCCGATTGTCACTGATCGTCGGACCCTCGGTCCAAGCCCACGGACGACCAATTCTCTCCATTCGCGTCTTCTCTCCTCATCTCTCCCCAGCAAAAGACCCCGTGAATCCCCGGCTCCCAGGCACACAGGAAAGAACAACATCCCGCTCATTGGCTAACATGCCCCGTTATCTGTAGTCATAACCCAAACACTCCTGCGACGGAGAAACCATTACCTCAGCAGTGGAACATGATAGAGAAGCCATTGCATTAGCAGTGAAACCTTACAGCGTGTTACAATACTCCTGAACCATCTTATGGAATGCATGATCTCACGATCCGAGAGGACACAACGGGCTTACCTCTCAGATGTGCGGCCATGGCACCTTTAGCCTTCATCAGCTCGGTGGACGGTGGGGGGCTGCAGGAGGGGATTCGAAGCCAGACTGAACGCTGAGTACCGAAGCCGCCCCTGCCCAACAACTTGTTGGCAAATGTGCACACGCTGGCGAACACGACTGAGAAACGAAGGGAAACGAGAACATTGCTGCATTTGTCATCGTGGTTCGGATATTGCCCCAAGTGTGGAGTGTAGGGACACTGAAGCGACTCAGCAATTCACAGACTTCAGTGCGAGCAGTGCTCAAGGGCAAAGAAAACTATAAACGCAGTGCCAAACTGAGCTGTTAGCTGTTACGGATGCAGCAGCAATGAATCTGAAACTGAGACAGGGTTTATAAACAAATCCCGAGATTTATTAACCTCTGCTCAAAACTTAGAAAAGTAAACAGACAACTAACCTAACAGTTAGGCCGCAATATCTGACAAACTGTCAAACGTAGAGACTGTTCCTAACGAGTCCTCATCCAAGCACAGAGTTGAAGCGGTAAATTCAAGGTCCATGTGATTTGTACAGTCAGTAAGGAGAGACTTCGCCGAAACAATGATTCCTTTGAAGTAACGATCCCACTGCCGGGAGATGCCTTGTTCACAGAAACCATGAGGAAATAAAAAGAATTGACCTTCAGACTGGAGGGTGGTCGCGGCACAAACCTTCCCAACTCTGCAGGGGTTTAACTCAAATGTGCATGCCACAATTCCTGAACAAAGTCACAAAGGTCGATCATCCCCCAAAACGCTGAACAACATTAACTTGATCCAGTCCTTCAAACTCGAATAACTCCGGCAATGCCTTCACTCTCCGATACTGGACTGCAAGGGAAAAATAAGCATGCAACAAACAAAACTGGCGGAGCCTCCACTCCTCCGACCGGCAACAGCAATGTTGCACAAAAATAAAAATGAGAACTACGTCACAGACCGTGGGCTTCGATTAAATGCCGTTTGGAGCATGCCATCACGTGACATGAACTCGCGGTCATGAGACGATTACGTCATTCCACTCACAAGACCATGACATCAGCCCACTGCCCTGTGCTCAAACGTGAGTATGCAACATAACTAAGACTCTCAAATGGAGAACGAAGCCTGCACCGCGGCTGAAAAGAGCATCCACAGGTGAAACGAATGCCGCTAGTCTTCAGAATCAGCTGACTTGACAGTCCAATTTCCCAGGCAGGGCGGAATGCAAGCAGGCAGCGAACCGTTGCTGTGTCCGAGTCTCGAACAGGCCCTGCGACGGAATGAATGGACTTAAATACCATCACAGTGGTGTGATAATTTGCACATTCACGAGCGCCATTGCCGTATCTGCTGCGCTGCGGAATCCATGGTTGTGACAGCCTTCCGCGTTTCACAGCAGAGGCTACGCTGGATAGATTGGTAAGACCCGATAACACTGAATGGACTGGGATGTTGACTCGGCAAAGGCAAAAAGTCGGGGCCGGGGGAGGGGAATCATTTGTACTTCATGCTAAACTCTTTATGTTCCTCAAACTCTTTGTACTGCACTCTTGTTCTCCCCCCCACACCTCAAACCTGGAACATCTCATGGTAAAATGGTGGCCATTATATTTGTCAGGTGAGTTCTCCTCCATGATAGCGACCACAGTTTACATAAAAGTGTAACCCTTAGGTTCTGTTGGCTGCATATTTCTAGGGAAGGCGCTCTCTGGTCCCAGCAAACGTGTGAGACTGAAGTGCAAAGCCTCCTGTTTGGTTTGTTACAAACTGTAGGGACACGTTCGGCACAACTTTGTGGGCCGAAGGGCCTGCATTGTGCTGTCGGTCTCCTATGTTTCTGTTTCTAAGTCAGAACCACGACGTAACAGGCAGCACGCTGTATGCAATTAAGTGACTGAGCTTTATCATTCTTAATTTGACTGAAGGGTTGGTAAAGAGAAAGAGAAAAAGAGAAGGCCCCAATTTTAACGGAACAGTCCAATGTGCACAAGTTGGAGCCGACGGTTTCCCCTCCGCTGGTCCTCCATCGATTTCACCCCGGGGGCTTAGTCGACTTCCGGCCGCACTCCAAGTCCACTCCTTGTTGGTGTCCACGACCTCTCTGTTCTGGCATCTTCTCTCTCCATCTTCCACTGAACAAAAGATCCAGATCACCTCGGTGTCAGGCCCACAGCCGGGAAAAGCACTCTCCTCATTGGAAGGCTCATATGCCAAAGCACCCGATATCTCTAACCGTAACCCAAGCACTGCTGCGACACAAAGACCATGACATTAGCAGGGCCGCTAAAGATCACTACATAGAAAACAGAGGAAACCTACAGCACAATAGAAGCCTTTCAGCACCCCCCACCACAAGGCTGTGCCGAACATGTCCTGATCTTAGAAATTACCTAGGGTTACCCATAGCCTATTTTTCTAAGCTCCATGCACCTATCGACATATATACCAGAGACATTCTCCTCTTGTTTCTACACACATTTTTAAAAAAATCAATAAAAAGATTGAAAAAAAAAGAGAAAATGCCAAGTTTGCTCAACCTATTCTCATAAGCCCTCTATTTTTCTAAGCTCCATGCACCTATCCAGGAGTCACCATTGCCAGAAGCCTATTCCACACTCTTGCCACTCTCTTTGTGAAAAACTTCTGACATCTCCTCTGTACCTACTGTGTCCTCCCGTGTCAGCCATTTCAGCCCTGGGAAAATGCCTCCGACTATCCACATGATCAATGCCACTCATTATCTTATACACCTCTACCAGGTCACCTCTCATCCTCCGTTGCTCCAACGACAAAAGGCCGAGTTCACTCAAACTATTCTCATAAGGCATGCTCCCCAATCCAGGCAACATCCTTGTAAATCTCCTTTGCACTCTTTCTATGGTTTCCAAATCCTTCCTGTTGTGAAGCAATTATAACTGAGCACTGCAGTCCAAGTAGAGTCTGACCTGGGTCCTATATAGGTCTCGGCTCCTAAACACAATCCCATGATTTATGAAGGCCAATGTAACCTATACCTGCTTAACCATAGAGTGAACCTGCGCAGCAGCTTTGAGTGTCTGATGGACTCGGACCCCAAGATCCCTCTGATACTCCACACTGCCAAGAGTCTTACCATTAATGCTATACTAATAGCAAAAGGATAGTGAGGGATAAAATTGGTCCCTTAGGGAATCAAAGTGGACAGCTATGTGTGGAGCCGAAAGAGATGGGAGAGATTGTGAACAATTTCTTTTCTTTGGTATTCACTAAGGAGAAGGATATTGAATTGTTTAAGGTAAGGGAAACAAGTAGGGTAGTTATGGAAACTATGATTATTAAAGAAGAGGAAGTACTTGAGCTTCTAAAGAATATAAAAATGGATAAGTCTCCAGATCCTGATAGGCTATTCCCTTGGACCTTGAGGGAAGTTAGTGTAGAAATAGCAGGGGCTCTGAAACAAATATTTCAAAAGCCATTTGAAATGGGGATGGTGCCGGAGAATTGGCGTTTTGCTCATGTGGTTCCATTGTTTAAAAAGGGTTCTAAGAGTAAACCTAGCAATTATCAGCCTGTACGTTTGACATCAGTGGTGGTAAATTAATGAAAATTATTCTTAAAAAAGGTATATATAATTATCTGGATAGACAGGGTCTGATTAGGAGCAGTCAACATGAATTTGTGCGTGGAAGATCATGTTTGACAAATCTTATTGAATTTTTTGAAGCGGTTACTAGGAAAGTCGACGAGGGTAAAGCAGTGGATGTTGTCAATATGGACTTCAGTAAGGCCTTTGACAAGGTAGTTAGGAAGGTTCAATCGTTAGCTGTTAATATTGAAGCAGTAAAATGGATTCAACAGTGGCTGGATGGAAGATGCTGGAGAGTTTTGGTGGATAACTGCTTGTCAGGTTGGAGGCCGGTGACTAGTGGTGTGCCTCAGGGATCTGTACTGGGTCCAATGTTGTTTGACATATACATTAATGACCTGAATGATGGGGTGGTAAATTGGATTATAAGTATGCAGATGATACTAAGATAGGTGGTGTTGTGGATTTTGATACAAATAATCAAAATAGGACATACATGGTAAATGGGAGGGCATTAAAGAATGCAGTAGAACAGAGTGATCTAGGAATAATGGTGCATAGTTCCCTGAAGGTGGAATTTCATGTGGATAGGGTCGTGAAGAAAGCTTTTGGTATGCTGGCCTTTATAAATCAGAGCATTGAGTACAGTGGTTGGGATGTAATGTTAAATTTGTACAAGGCATTGGTGAGGCCAAATCTGGAGTATTGTGTACAGTTCTGGTCGTCGAATTATAGGAAAGATGTCAACAAGATAGAGAGAGTACAGAGAAGATTTACTCGAATGTTACCTGGGTTTCAGCACCTAAGTTACAGAGAAAGGTTGAACAAGTTAGTTCTTTATTCTTTGAAGTGTAGATGGTGGAGGGGGGGGGGACTGGAGGAGGTATTTAACATTAGGAGGGGGATAGATAGAGTTGACGTTGATAGGTTTTTTTCCCATTGAGAGTAGGGGAGATTCAAACAAGAGGACATGAGTTGAGAGTTAGGGGGCAAAAGTTTAGGGGTAACACGACAGGGAACTTCTTTACTCGGAGAGTGGTAGCTGTGTGGAACGAGTTTCCAGTAGAAGTGGTAGAGGCAGGTTCGATATTGTCATTTAAAGTAAAATTGGATAGGTATATGGACAGTAAGGGAATGGACAGTTATGAGCTGAGAGCAGGTCTTTGGGACTAGGTGAGAGTAAGTGTTCGGCACAGACTAGAAGAGTTGAGATGGCCTGTTTCCGTGCTGTAATTGTTACAAGGTTATATATTCTGCCATCATATTTGACCTACCAAAATGAACCACTTCACTCTTTTCTGGGATGAACTCCATCTGCCGCTTCTCCGCACAGTTTTTCATCCTATCAATGCCCCGCTGTAACATCTGACAGCCCTCCACACTATCCACAACATCCCCAACCATTGTGTCATCAGCAAACTTACTCACCCATCCCGCCACTTCCTCATCCAGGTCATTTGTAAAAATCACAGAACAGATCCCTGAGGCACACCACTGGTCACTAACCTCTATGCAGAATATGGCCTGTCTACAGCCACTCAGATCCTTCTGTGGGTAAGCTAGTTCTGGATCCACAAAGCAAGGTCCCCTTGGATCCCATGCCTCCTTACTTTCTCAAGAAGCTTTCTATGGGGTACCTTATCAAATGCCTTGCTGAAATCCATGTACACTGCATCTACGGCTCTACATTCATCAATGTGTTTACTCATGTTCTGAAAAATTTCAATCAGGCTCATAAGGCATGACCTGCCTTTTACAAAGCCCTGCTGACTATTCCCGATCATACTATGCCTCTCCAAATGTTCATAAACTCTGCCTCTCCGGATCTTCTCCAACAACTTACAAACCACTGAAGTAAGATTCGCTGGTCTATAATTTTCTGGGCTCTCTGCAAGGGATTAACATGTGCAACCCTCCATTCCTCTTCAACCCCTCCCATCCCCATTGCTGATGCAAAGGTAATCGCCAGAGGCTCTGCAGTCTCCTCCCTCAACTCCCACAGTAGATTTTGATACATCTTGCCCTGTCCCAGTGACTTATCCACCTTGACGCTTTTCAAAAGCTTCAGCACATCCTCTTCCTTAATATCTACATGCTCAAGCTTTTCAGTCCTTGGTAAGTCATCACTACAATCGCCAAGATCCTTTTCTGTACTGAATACTGAAGCAACGTATTCATAAAGTACCTCTTCTAACTCCTCCGGTTCCCCCCTGCATTTTTCCACTGTCACATTTGATTGGTCCTATTCACTCATGTCTTATCCTCTTGCAGTTCAGATACTTGTAGAATGCCTTGGGGTTTTCCTTAATCCTGTCTACCAAGGCCTTCTCATGGCCTCTTCTGGCTCTCCCAATTTCATTCCTAAGCTCCTTCCTGCTAGTCTTATATTCCAGATCTCTATCATCACCTAGTTTTTTTGAACCTTTCATAAGTTCTTCTTTTCTTCTTGACGAGATTAACAACAGCCTTTGTACACCATGGTTCCTGTATCCTACCAACCTTTCCATGTCTCATTAGAATGCATCTACCCAGAACTCCATGCAAATATCCCCTGAACATCTGCCACATTTCTTCCGTACGTTTCACTGAGAACATCTGTTTCCAATTTATGCTTCCAACTTCCTGCCTGATCGCCTCACATTGCCCTTACACCAATTAAACGCTTTCCTAACTTGTCTGTTCCTATCCTTCTCCAATGCTATGGTAAACGAGATGGAATTGTGATCATTATCTCCAAAGAACTCTACCACTGTGAGAACTGACACCAGACCAGGTTCGTTTCCCAATACCAGATCATGTGCAGCCTCTCCTCTTGTAGGCCTATCTACACATTGTGTCAAGAAACCTTCATGAACACACCAAACAAACTTTACCCCATCTAAATCCCTCGCTCTATGGAGATGCCAATCGATATTTGGGAAATTAAAATCTCCCACCACAACAAACCTGTTATTATTACTCCTTTACAGAATATTTCCAGTCTCCTTATCTGCTCCTCGATGTCCCTGTTACTATTGGGTGGTCTATAAAAAGTGCCCAGTAGATTTATTGACCCCTTCCTATTCCTAGCTTCCACCCACAGAGACTCCGTAGACAATTCCTCCATGACTTCCTTAGTTTCAGCAGCAGTGACACTATCTCTAATCAACAGTGCCATGGCCCCACCTCTTTTGTCTCCCTCCCTGTCCTTTCTGAAACATCTAAAGCCTGGCACTCAAATTAACAATTCCAGCCCCTGAGTCATCCAAGTCTCTGTAATGGCCACCACAGCACAGTTCCAAGTACAGATCCACGCTCTGTTCATGATGCTTCTTGCATTGAAATAGACACATTTCAAACCATCGGTCTGAGCACAACCCTTCTCTATCAATTGCCTGTATTCCCTCTCACACTGCCTACAAGCTTTATCTACTTGTGTGCCAACCGCCCCTTCCTCCATCTCATCAGTTCGGTTCCCACCTCCCACCACCACCCCCCCAGCAATTCTAGTTTAAACTCTCCCAATAGACATGGCAAAACTCCCTGCCAGGATATTGGTCCCCAGGAATGCACCTGTCACAAGTGCAAACCGTCCTTTTTGACGATTGATAAAAGACTGCAGAGAGACAGTGGAACAGTGGGATTAGTTTGGGGATTGATACAGGACTGTGGGGAGAGAGTGGAACAGTGGGATTAGTTTAGGGATTGATACAGGACCGGGGAGAGAGTGGGACAGTGGGATTAGCTTGGGGATTGATACAGGACCGTGGGGAGATAGTGGGACAGTGGGATTAGTTTGGGGATTGATACAGGACTGTGGGGAGATAGTGGGACAGTGGGATTAGTTTGGGGATCGATACAGGACTTTGGGAGAGAGTGGGGCAGTTGGATTAGTTTGGGGATTGATACAGGACTGTGGGGAGAGAGTGGGGCAGCTGGAATAGTTTGGGGATTGATACAGGTCTGTGGGGAGAGAGTGGGACAGTGGAATTAGTTTGGGGATCGATACAGGACTGTGGGGAGAGAGTGGGGCAGCTGGAATAGTTTGGGGATTGATACAGGATTGTGGGGAGAGAGTGGGACAGTGGGATTAGTTTGGGGATCGATACAGGACTGTGGGGAGAGAGTGGGTCGAGGATGATGGTCTTCATCCCGTTGATCTACCATGGAGTAATGATGCCTGTGTGTGTATTTTTTGAACGTGTATTTGACGTTGCACTCTGAAAAACACACGATACTTCACAAATCAACCAATTGATTCCAATGGCATGGAAACCACGACGATCGGAGCTGACGGACATGTTTCAGCCTTCATCCTCCTTCACAGCCGTTGAGTTCGGAGACACTTCGCCCGCCTGTTCCCCCGCTGAGGCCTTGGTTGGATTGTTCTGTGTCAGGGACCTCACCCTCGACCTTACTGCCATGGGTGGTCGGGAGCGTAGCTCCCGGCGGCATCGCTCTCGGGATCTCAGGACCACACAAGCTTCTCCACCGCGACAAGGTGACAAATCACGGAGAAGAGTTACTATTGGCTGGTCTATAAAAACACCCGGTAGAATTATTGACCCCTTCCTGTTCCTAACTTCCATGCACAGAAGCACCGGAGACAAGCCCTCCATGACTTCCACCTTTTCTGCAGCCGTGGCATTATCTCTGAGCAACAGGGCTTGGGGTATGTCTCATCCAGTCCCCGCGGCTTATCTCACTCCATGCTTTATAAAAACTCCAACATATCCTCTTTCTTCATGTCTATATTCTCGAGCATTTCAGTCTCTCTGCAAGTCACCCCCACAATTGCCATGGTCCTTTTCCTGGTGGATACTGAAGCAGAGTACTCATTCAGTACCTCTGCTGCCTCCTGTGACTCCATGTACACATCTGGACCGTCACACCTGATTGGTCCTATTCTCACCACTCATCTTCTTGCTTTCGCCACGTTTGTAGAATGCCTCGGGGTTTTCCCAAATCCTGCTTGTGAAAGCCTTTTCGTGGTTCATTCCAGCTCTCCGAATTTCATTCCTAAGCTCCTCCCTGGAAAGCTTGTGCATTTCGAGCCTCTTGAACATTTTTGTAAGCTTTTCTTTTCTTCCTAACCGGATCGGCCGCATCCTTTGTGCACCATGGTTCTTTTGGCCGACCATCCTCCCCCTGCCTCGATGAACGCCATGGAAATGTTCCGTGAACGTTTGCCCCATCTCTGCCGCGCACTTCCCTGAGAACATCTGCTCCCAATCTATGCTCCCAAGTTCCTGCCTAATGGTATCATATTTCTCCCCTACCCCAATTAAATGTTTTCCACATTTGTCTGCTCCTGTCCCTCTCCAGCACTGTGGTAAAACAGCCAGAGGTGTGTTCACTGCCTACAAAAGGCTCTCCCACTAAGAGACCTGACACCTGACTGGGGTTCGTTTCCCAGTACCAGATCAAGTTCAGCCTAAAGTGCAAATTGAAAGACTATGGAACATGTATAGAGTATATATTGAATTCCATATATTCACCACGCTCCGGCTAAATAAATTCCTTCTCATTTCCTTCTCTATTCTGAGGCTGAGTTCTCTGCTCTCAGACTCCCCCCACCGGAGGGAACAGCATTTCCACATCCCTTCTATCTCGGCCTTTCGCCACTCAATAGGATTCACTGAGGTCCCCCTCCCCGCCCCCCACCACCTCATTCTTCTGAATTCCAGTGAATACAGGCCCGGAGCCGTCTGACACTCTTCATATGGCAACCCATTTAATCTGGAATCATTTTTCGCGAGCCTCCTTTGAACCCTCTCCGGTTTCAGCACATCCTTTCTCAGATCAGGGGCCCATACCTGCTCTTAATACTCCAAGAAAGACCTCACCAGTGCTTGTGAAAGTCTCAACATGACATCCCTGCTTTTTATATTCCAGCCCTCTGTGTACTTTCTCCCCGTTTAGAAAGCAGTCCAACTTCTCTTTTCGAGCAACGTGCGTGACAACGCACTTCCTGACATTGTATTCCATCAGCAATTTATTTGCCGATTCTCCTAATCTGTCTAAGTCCTTCCGTCACTTCTCTACTTCCTCAAAACTACCTGCCCCTCCACCTAACCTCATACTGGCGGCAACCTTTGGAACAAGGCCATCAATTCCGTCAATGAAATCATTGACATTTCGCGTCAGAGAAATCAGTCCCTACCCAGGCCCCTGTGGGACATCACTGGCCACTGGCAGCCAACCCGAAAAGGCTCCCGTTGCTCCCTCTCTTTGCCTTCTGTCAAACAGCTGGTGCTTTATCCATGCTAGAATCTTTCCTGCAATATAATGGGATTGTAGATTGTCAAACAGCTTCAATACTGGCACCTTGTCAAAGGCCTTCTGAAATTCCAATCACGCATCAGTCGCTTCTGCTTCGTCTATCCTGCTTGTTACTTCTTTAGAAAATTCCAACAGATTTGACAGGCAAGGTTTTCCTTTGAGGAAACCATCCTGACTACGGCCTATTTTGTCATGTGCCTCCGAGTACCCTGAGACCTCATCCTTAATAATCGACTCCAACATCTTCCAGACCACCGAGGTCAGACCAACTGGCCTAAAGTTTCCTCCCTTCTGCCTCTCTCCTTTCTTGAAGAGCAGAGTGACTTTAACTTACTCTTAAATATAGCCAATGAACCGGCCTCAACTGTTTCCTGTGGCGGAGAATTCCACAGAATTCTATTCTATTCTATGCTCCTGAAGTTTCTCCTCATCTCGGTCCTAAAAGGCTTCACCATTATCCTTAAACTGTGACCCCTCGTTCTGGACTCCTCCAACATCAGAAACAATCTTCCTGCATCTAGCCTGTCCAATCCCTTTAGAATTTTATACGTTTCAATAAGATCCCCCCCCCCCAATCTTCTAAATTCCAGCGAGTATAAGCCTAGTCGATCCAGTCTTTCTTCAAATGAAATTCCTGCCATCCCAGTAATCAATCTGGTGAACCTTCTCTGTACTCCCTCTATGGCAAGAATGTCTTTCCTCACAATAGGGGACCAAATCCAAAACCAGTTATTTTGCCATTTCCTTGTCCCCCATTACTACCTCCGCAGCATCGTTTTCCAGTGGTCCAATATCCACTCACGCCTTTCTGACAACCGAAGAAACTTTTGCTATCCTGTTTAATATTATTGGATAACTTACTTTCATATTGGTTATTTACTTTTTCTCGTTGCCTTCTGTTGCTTTTTAAAAGCTTCCCCATCCTCTAACCACCCACTAGGTTTTTCTTAATTATATGCCAGAGGGACTTTTATGCTGGTTTTGATTTATCCTGTTAGCCACGGTTGTGTCATCTTTCCTTCAGGATAGTTCTTCCTCTATATATCCCGCACCTTCCAAATTGCTCCCAGAAATTCTGCCGTCACCCCTGCCAGTGTTTATGTCCGATCAGATCCAGCCAACTCCTCTCTCATGCCTCTGTAATTCCACCGGAATACTGACCCATCTAAGTTTAGCTGCTCCTTCTGAAATTTCAGGGCGAATTCGATCAGGTCACGACCTCTTGCCCCTGAGGGGGGGTCTTCTGCCTGATCAATTCCGGCTCATTGCACAACACCCAAGCCGGAAGAGCCGATCTCCTTGTGGGCTCCACCACGAGCTGCTCTGCAAAGCCATCTCACAGGCACTCTGGGAAAAGTCCCCTCTTGGAACCCAGTACCAACTTGATATTCCCAATCTACCTGCATATTGAAATCCCCCCCCCCTCTCCCCCCCCCCCCGTTTTTGCGCTTTTGGCGTGTATTTTCTCACTGCCATTGTAAGAGAAGATGGCGGCGCGACGCAGCTATCTGTTCCGTGTTCAGTAGGGGATCCGTGCACAATTCTGATCCGATGGAGGCAGACGTGAGAGCGCGGAGGAACATCTGGAGAAACCTCTGAGATGCCCGCTTCGCTGCCGCTGCTACCGTGCGGTCTGGAATCTCCGGAGGAGGAGGCCTCCGAGACCTCGGCTTTGCTTGTTTCGGCGGCCGGGACGTAGTCGAAGGCGCTGGGGAGGCTGTATCGGAGGCTCGAAGTTTTCGGACGGACTGCTGTCGTCGGGTGCTTCCGAGGCATTAATTGTCAGTGCCTGGAAGTTTATGGCAGGGAGAGTTTCTCCCTTTTGCTGTCTGATATCGGACTATTGGAGTCGATCGGGAATTGAAACTTTTAAAACCGCGTCCATGGTCTGCGTCCATGGAATTACGGTATTGCTTTGCACTGCTGTAACTATATGCTATAATTATGTGGTCTTGTCAGTGTGGGCCTTGGTTTGTCCTGTTTCTTATTTTGTGATATCGCTCTGGAGGAACATTGTTTCATTTAATAATCCATGCATGCATTTCTCAATGACAATAAACGAGGACTGAGTGTCCTCCTAATCTAATCTAATCTAATTTGTAGAAGATATCCTCATTACTGTTCGCAGGTCTCCATACAGCTCCCATCGGTCTCTTTTTACCTCTGGGAGTTCCTTCGCTCTATCCACAACGATCCAAAACCTGACCCTATGCCACCTCTTTCTAATGACTTGATTTCATCTTTTTTAAGCAAAAATGTCTCCTCTGTCTCCCCCTCCACCAACCTCCCCCCCCCCCCCACACACCCCGCCCCGTCCCGTCCTTTCGACACGGTGTGCATCCTCGGGGGTTACACCCGGAAGCTCCCAGCTGTAATCTGTCGACCGCGATTCTGACAACGTCATACGCGCCGATCTGCCGCAAGTTCATCCCCCTTGATCCGGATCCAGGCCACTTCCGGAGCGGAGGAGTCGATACGGCTGCGTCACCGGCCTCGCGCAGCGCTTCGTCACAGCGCATGCGCCTGCAACTGTGACGATCTTCATGCCCCGCTCTTCCTCGGCACCTGGTAGAATCGGGTAGCACTAGGGTGAGGGATCGGCGAACACTCCGGCACGTCGGTCGGTCGATTTCTCGGTACTCGGCCGGCTACCCGCTCTGAGCCGGAGGCTCTTTATGGGTTTGCCTTCCGAAGCGCGTTCCCAGCGACTGCAATCACAGGGCCGCTGGGGCCTCCACGTTTCGATGGTCAAAGTGAGCACCGAGCTGACCCGGGAGCGGAGCCTCCGTTTCCATCTCCATCGCTCGGCTTCACCCGGCAAGGAGGTGAGAGCATTCAAGCTGGCAAACCTCCTTCAGTGATTCACGTTTGGTCCGGAATTGCCACTTTGCTGCAGGTTTGAAGGCTTTCCGGAGATGGTGTGTGAGTGTGTGTGTGTGTGTGTGTGTGTGTGTGTGTGTGTGTGTGTGTGTGTGTGTGTGTGTGTGTGTGTGTGTGTGTGTGTGTGTGTGTGTGTGTGTGTGTGAGTGTGTGTGTGTGTGTGTGAGTGTCTGTGTGTGTGTGTGTGTGAATGTGTGTGTGTGTGTGCGTGTGTGAGTGTCTGTGTGTGTGTGTGCGTGTGTGAGTGTGTGACTGTGTGTGTGTGTGTCTGTGTGTGTGTGTGTGTGTGTGGGTGTGTGTGTGTGTGTGTGTGTGTGTGCGTGTGTGTCTGTGTGTGTGCGTGCGTGTGTGTGTGCGTGTGTGTCTGTGTGTGTGTGTGTGTGTGTGCGTGTGTGTCTGTGTGTGTGCGTGTGTGTGTGTGTGTGTGTGTGTTGTGGAGAGCATCCTGCCAGCCTGCATCAACTGTCTGGTATGGGGGGGGGGGGGGCTACTGCACAGGACACAGGACCAAAAGAAGCTGCAGAAGGATGTAAATCTAGTCGGCTCCATTTTGCGCACTAGCCCACAAAGTACCCAGGACATCTTCAGGGAGTGGTGTCTCAGAAAGGCAGCGTCCATTATTAAAGACCTCCAGCACCCAGGACATCTTCAGGGAGCGGTGTCTCAGTAAGGCAGCGTCCATTATTAAAGACCTCCAGCACCCAGGACATGCCCTTTTCTCACTGCTACCGTCAGGCAGGGGGTACAGAAGCCTGAAGGCACACACACAGCGATTCAGGAACAGCTTCTTCCCCTCTGCCGTCAGATTCCTAAATGGACATTGAAGCTTTGCACACTACCTCACTTTTTTCTGTATTTCTGTTTTTGCACGCTTTTGAATCATCTACTCAATAAACGTAATTGATTTACTTGTTCATTTATTATTACTTTATTTCTGTCTCTGCTAGATTATGTATTGCACACATATATACAAATAACACTTAACTTTTGTTTCTCTTGGTTGAGTAGATATTAGAAGTAGATACTGATAAAGGTAGCGGATTTAACATTAAAACCTGACTCAGTGTGAACTCTCTTGCTGCTGGTTTGTTTCTAAAACGTTGCAGGTCATAACAGAAGCAATTTGGCACATCAGCAAATACGCTGAAAAGCCCAGGCTACTGCAAGTTCAGCTGCTTACCGCAGCCTCGCAGCGAGAAAACTTGATTCTGTGCCTTGACACTTTAACACCATATCTTTTCTCACATCCTTCCGTCTCGCCACCACCCCCCCCATACATCGTACGGCAAACGCCCCCCCCCCCCCGCTTCACCAGAAATCCACCCTCCTCGCAACCACAACAGGAGCCTCACCCGCCCTTCCGTGTTGTGGACAGTGTGGACGGCTGTCAGAGGTCACAGCGGGACATCGATAGGATGCAAAACCGGGCTGAGAAGTGGCAGATGCAGTTCAACCCAGATAAGTGTGCAGTGGGTAGCCTGGGCTTTCCGACGGTGTGTGGACAGTGGATCAGTTCAAAAGTTGCAGATGAGTTGTGTTTGCGAGTCCTCCTCATTCTGTCTTTCTACCCTTGTTTCTCT
>NW_026781307.1:558142-575642 GCF_030144855.1 Hypanus sabinus
GTGACGGGCGAAATCGAGAGGGGTGAAGTAAAGAGCCGGGAAGTTGATTGGTGAAAGAGATACGGGGCTGGATTTTGGGGGAGAGCCTGATAGGAGAGGACAAAGGGTCAATTAAGAAAGAAAACGGGGGGAGAGGGAGAGGAGTACGGTGGGGGGGGGGGGATGGAGGTGGCGATGGACAAGCAAGGCGATAAGGCGAGAGAAGGAAAATGGGATGGGGAATGGTGAAGGAGATGGGGGAGGGGCGGCGTTACCGAAGGTTTGAGAAATCGGTGCTCACCCCGTCGAGTGGGAGGCTAACCCCAAAGGGATTGTTCCTCCCACCTGCAGGTGACCTCGTCGCGGCGGTGGATTTTCCTTCACTGTGGAGCCTACCGAGTATCTGTGTGTGTGTGTGTGTGTGTGTGTGTGTGTGTGTGTGTGTGTATGTGGCTCGGATTTCCAGCGTCTGCAGATTTCCTCTCGCCTGTGACTGCGCCGTCTGTGCCATTCAACGTCTTGACTTGAACTTGAACGAACGCCTCTTCCCTCCACCAGCCCCGTCTCCCCGTAACGTCGCTTCCGGCGAACTCTGCGCACGCGGCCCTCAGTCTCTCCGACGCTCCTTCCGTCCACAGGGGAAGCCCCCTCGGTGGCTCGGAGTTCAGAATCGCAGCGCCTCATGCTTACCTGCACCGAGGCCCTGCACACCTCGGCCCGCCTGGTGAGAGTGCGGAGCAGCAAACTCCGGGAAGCCGGGGCACGGCGGCACACAGTTTAGGGTTCAGGGCTCGGGAGTATCCGTTGCGACATGGACGGGGGTAACACGGCTCACCCGAACCCTCCCGCCTCCCACCTCGTCCAGCCTCACCGGGATCGTCCGGCGGCCGCGGCTGGTGAGGACCACGTCCACGCCGCTCCCGGCCGGGTACTCGATCCGGAAAATTTCGTAGGGCGGGATGAGCACCTCCGCCTCTTCTGGGAAATCCGAGAAGTTCTGGATCGGGACCCCGTACTGCGAGCGGATGGTGAAGACGGCGGCGGCGCCGAAACTCTCGGCGATGCGGTAGTGTGCGGAGGAGGAGGCGAAGAAGCCGAACCTCATCTCCGATCCGTTCCCGCCCACCGCCCGGTGCCCCATCCCTCGGAAGGTCTCCCTGCAGGAGCCCGGGATGGGCCCTCTCAGTTTTTCAAGCGCGACGGAAAGGAGGTAGTGGTAGCATTTAAAGCGGAAGTGCGTTGCGTAGATCGAATCGTTCGCTCCGTACGTCCGAAGCGCCCGGTTGAATATCGCGTAGAAGTCGAGCTGGGTGTAGGCGTTCACCGCCATGACGTGCTCTGGTCGGAGCCCGTCCACCTTTGCCAGTTCAGTGCGCCAGCGGGCGTTCTGCCACACTCGGCGCAGGCGGCCGCTGCGGCTCAGCTCCTCCTGCAGACAGCGGATGGCCAGCTCGTCGGATTGGTCGCTCTGCTCGAAGACGTAACCGGCCGAGTCGCCCGCCATGTCCAGCCGAACGGTAGACTCCTGCCATCCCCGGCTGCCAAAGTACTCGAGCACCCAAGCTGGGGAAGAGGAAGGGCGGTGGGGGGCGGTGGGGGTGGAGGGTGGTTAATAGAATTAAACGGCTCACGGATTCAGTACGGATTCCGGGCGATTGGGGGCACGGGGCTCGCGTTTACGGAAATAGCAAAACGTACCTATGCCGGTGCTGAGACGATTAGGCGAAAAAAAGAGAGACGTCGGTTTTTTTTTACGCGTAGCTCGCAGGCGTAAGACCCCCCCCCCCCCCCCCCGCCCCCGCCCCCGCCGCCCCCAACCCACCTCATTTCCACTCGTGGTGGACACAAGGTCCGCTGATGCTTCCCGACCTGCTGCGTACCCCCCACCCCACTCCCTGACCCCAGCGTTTTACACCGGATGGGAGAACCCTGGTCGACGAGAAGGGCTGGCCGGCAATTGGAAGCTGGCGTCAGTCAGAAATAGGCCGCTGGGGTCAACTGAATTCCTCGAGTTGGGGAGGTGCTGCAGTGCGGCAGGGCGAAACGGGGAGACGAGGTACAGTAGCTTTGGTACATGGGAGTATAAGACCATCAGGGATGGGAGCAGAATTAAGCCCAACGAGTCTGCCCCGCCATTCCATCACGGCTGATCCCGGATCGCACTCAACCCGGGACACCTGCCTTCGCGCCGTATCTTTCGATTCCCTGCCCGATCTCGAAACGATCAACTTCCGCATCAAATATACCCATGGACTTGACCTCCCCCGCAGTCTGTGCTGGAGCATCCCACAGACTTACTACTTTCTGGCTAAAAAAAAAAAAATCCTCCTTAACACTCATCTGTATTCTATTCCCCTCAAATCTGAGACTGCGCCCTCTAGTTCTAGATACCCCACCAAAGGAAACACCCTCTCCTGTCTGGTCCTTTCAACATTCCTGAGGTTTCATTGAGATCCCCTCGCATTCTTCTAAATTCCAGCGAGTTCAGGCCCAAAGCTGCCAAACGCTCCTCAAACGTTAACCCCTTCATTCCTGGAATAATCCCCGAGAACCTCCCCTGGACTCTCTTCAATGAAAGCACAGCCGGTTTGAGATATGGGGTCCAAAACTGTTGACAGTACTCCAGGTGCGGCCTGACTAGTGTCTGATAAAGGATCAGCATTATCTGCCTACTTTTGTATTCTATTCCGCTTGAAGTAAATGCCAACGTCGCATTTGCCTTCCTTATTACAGATTCAACCTGTGAGTTAACGGAGTGAGGGAAATGAGGAAAGTGGACGGTCTCAGCTGAAGCAGCTCCAGGGATGGGCTGAAGGATCTCCTGTGGTCGGGGGGGAAGGATTTTGCTGAGGCAGCTCCCTTGGGTGAGGTAGCGGAGTAGTCGTGCGAGAGGGCTCCTGGGCGTGAGGGACGGTGTTGAGATGGAGCTCCTGGGCGTGAGGGACGGTGTGTTGAGAGGGAGCTTCCGTGGGTGAGGGACGATTGAGAGGGAGCTCCCGAGGGTGAGGGATAGTGTGTTGAGAAGGAGCTCCCGAGGGTGAGGGACGGTGTGTTGAGAGGGAACTCCCGACGGTGAGGGACGGTGTGTTGAGGGAGCTCCCGAGGGTGAGGGACAGTGTTGAGAGGGAGCTCCCGAGGGTGAGAGACGGTGTGTTGAGAGGGAACTCCCGAGGGTGAGGGATAGTGTGTTGAGAAGGAGCTCCCGAGGGTGAGGGACGGTGTGTTGAGAGGGAGCTCCCGAGGGTGAGGGACGGTGTGTTGAGAGGGAGCTCCCGAGGGTGAGGGGCGGTGTTGAGAGGGGGCTCCCGAGGGTGAGGGATGGTGTGTTGTGAGGGAGCTCCCGAGGGTGAGGGACGGTGTGTTGAGAGGGAACTCCCGAGGGTGAGGGACGGTGTGTCGAGAGGGAGCTCCCGAGGGTGAGGGACGGTGTGTTGAGAGGGAGCTCCCGAGGGTGAGGGACGGTGTGTTGAGGGGGAGCTCCCGAGGGTAAGGGACGGTGTGTCGAGAGGGAGCTCCCGAGGGTGAGGGACGGTGTGTCGAGAGGGAGCTCCCGAGGGTGAGGGACGGTGTGTTGAGAGGGAGCTCCCGAGGGTGAGGGATGGTGTGTTGAGAGGGAGCTCCCGAGGGTGAGGGACAGTGTGTTGAGGGGGAGCTCCCGAGGGTGAGGGACGGTGTGTTGAGAGGGAGCTCCCGAGGGTGAGGGACGGTGTGTTGAGGGGGAGCTCCCGAGGGTGAGGGACGGTGTGTTGAGAGGGAGCTCCCGAGGGTGAGGGACGGTGTGTTGAGAGGGGGCTCCCGAGGGTGAGGGATGGTGTGTTGAGAGGGAGCTCCCGAGGGTGAGGGACAGTGTGTTGAGGGGGTGCTCCCGAGGGTGAGGGACGGTGTGTTGAGAGGGGGCTCCCGAGGGTGAGGGATGGTGTGTTGAGAGGGAGCTCCCGAGGGTGAGGGACAGTGTGTTGAGGGGGAGCTCCCGAGGGTGAGGGACGGTGTGTTGAGAGGGAGCTCCCGAGGGTGAGGGACGGTGTGTTGAGAGGGAGCTCCCGAGGGTGAGGGACGGTGTTGAGAGGGAGCTCCCGAGGGTGAGGGACGGTGTGTCGAGAGGGAGCTCCCGAGGGTGAGGGACGGTGTGTTGAGAGGGAGCTCCCGAGGGTGAGGGATGGTGTGTTGAGAGGGAGCTCCCGAGGGTGAGGGACGGTGTTGAGAGGGAGCTCCCGAGGGTGAGGGACAGTGTGTTGAGGGGGAGCTCCCGAGGGTGAGGGACGGTGTGTTGAGGGGGAGCTCCCGAGGGTGAGGGACGGTGTGTTGAGGGGGAGTTCCCGAGGGTGAGGGACGAGTCTGAGGTGGGCAGAGTCCCAATGGTCAGAGTCCACTGATGACGGGTCTGTTACAGGAAGGTGTCAGACGGAGAGCGATGGACTCTCCGTGTCAGAGGCAGAGGCAACGTCTGGTGAGGAGCCACAGGGGAACATTGAACAACAGATGGAAACCAGGCTGAGGTGAGAGATGGAGCTGAGACTGGGAGGGTGAACATTTCAGGAAGGTTACAGGAAGGTGTCAGACTGAGGCAACATTGAACGATCAACTTCCGCATTAAATATACCCGCGGACTTGGCCTCCCCCGCAGTCTGTGCCGGAGCATTCCACAGACTCACTACTTTCTGGCTGAAAAGAAAAAATCCTCCTTAACTCTGTTCTAAAGGGTCACCCCTCAATTCTGAGACTGCGCCGTCTAGTTCTAGATACCCCACCAAAGGAAATATCATCTCCACATCCACCCTGTCTGGTCCTTCCGACATTCGGGAGGTTTCATTGAGATCCCCTCGCACTCCTCTAAATTCCAGCGAGTTCAGGCCCAAAGCTGCCAAAAACCTTCCACATACATTAACCCCTTCCTTCCTGGAATCATCCCCGTGAGCCTCCCCTGGACTCTCTCCAATGATAGCACAGCCGGTTTGAGATAAGGGGCCCAAAACTGCTGACAGTACTCCAGGTGCGGCCTGACTAGTGTCTGATAAAGGATCAGCATTATCTGCCTACTTTTGTATTCTATTCCGCTTGAAGTGAATGCCAACATCGCATTTGCCTCCTTCACCACAGACTCAACCTGTGAGTTAACTTTCTGGCAGTTCTGCACGGCGACTTGAACCCTCTCCCGACTTACAGAACAGTCCGGGTCATTGTTCCTTTTACCAAAGTGCATTATCACATTTCCTAACACTGAGCTCCGCTCCATCCGCCATTATGTTTGCCCCAATTTTCCTCTCAATTCGTCTTGAGACATGCTGCAACCGCATTGCCTCCCCAGCACTGCCCCCCCCCCCCCACCCGCCCTTGTATCACCCGCGAACTCGGCCACAAAGCCATCACATTACGTTAACAACCAAAGCGCAACGAGGAAAAGAACGGGACCCCTTAGGGGTCAATATTGTCATCATTACGAGATACACGTGACATTTCAGAACGCTGACACTCTATATTTGCCGCGGAAGCTGGGGAAATATCAGAGTGTGTCCTCATTACACCCGCGGAGGCTCTGGCGGCCTCAAGACACGCGAAGGCGGGTCAGCCACAGGGAGCGGATCAGTGGGTGTCGCCGGTTATTTCGGGAAGCCACAGCCACGCCTTGCATCAGGACGGGACGCAAGGACGAGTCGGAGGCGCGGGGGGGGGACGGGGGGTTGGATCGGACCTGAGGGGTCAGTTCTGTTTCCTTACAGAAATTAGGATGCGCACGGAAGATATTAACCAGCGAGGCTGAAGCAAGAGGGAAGTCTAAAAGGAGATTTGGACGGTGAACGGGATAAGGTGCAGTTTGGGAGGATGCTGCTCAGGTCCAGGCAGACCTCTGGGTTGACGCTGGAGAGCTGGGCAGAGGGGCCCGTTTCCCTCCCTGCTCTGCAGCTATAATTCTGACATGCGGACGCGCCCTCCCACCATCCCCCCCCCCCCACCCCCAACCACCCTCTGAATGCGGAAGGCAGATACTTACAAACGAGGTAAAGAAAACCAGCCGACACCAGGAGCCAGGCGACGAGTCGTTTTGTCTCCATTCCCCACCAAGGAAGCAAGACCACCCACCACCACAATGACAATTGCAGGGGCCGCGATGCAAACTTCCCCTTCTCTTCAATAAACTGAACCTGAAAGAAAGAACGTTTTGCATGAAAGTTGCGGGTTCCAGCAATACTCAAAGAGGGGGTTCTCTGGGACAGCTTCTTCCACCAGGCTCATTAATTCACGCTGTCACAACTGTATTTCTATGTTATATCGACTGTCCCGTTGTACGTAATATTTATTACGAACTACTATAAATTGCATATTTAAATGGAGAGTTGAGGTAAAGATTTTTACTCCTTATGTATACGAAGGATGTAAGAAATAATGTCAAGTCAATTCAATTAAATTCAAGCCAAGTCAGTTCATTTGAATTCAAGCAAGTCAGCTCAATTCAATCCAGGTCAAGTCAGTTCAATTCAATTAAATTCAAATCAAGTCAGTTCAGTTGAATTCAAGCAAGTCAGCTCAATTCAATTCAGGTCATGTCAGTTCAATTCAATTGAATTCAAGCAAGTCAGCTCAATTCAATTCAGGTCATGTCAGTTCAATTCAATTAAATTCAAGCAAGTCAGCTCAATTCAATTCAGGTCATGTCAGTTCAATTCAATTAAATTCAAACGAGTCAGCTCAATTGAATTCAAGCAAGTCAGTTCAATTCAATTCAATTCAATATTTCCATGAGTGTCTTGTGATATGATCTATTAGGACAGAGCGAATGTGCAGAGGACTTTTCCGATAGCGGCGGAGTCTGACCAGAGGTCACAGCCGGAAAATACCAATAAGTCCCTACAGAATAGAGATGAGGGGGAATTTTTCTTTAGCCAGAGACTGGCAAATCTGTGGAATTCAAGCCTTTGGAGCCGAAGTCATAGAGTTTATTTAAGGCGGAGGTGAAAAGTTTCTTGTTTAACTACCGTGTAAGTGGTTACGCAGAGAAGGCAGGTGAATGGGAGTTGAGAGGGATAATTAATCAGCCATGACGGTATGACGGAGCAGACTCGACGGGCCGAACTGCCTAATTCTGTTCCCGTGTCTTCTGGTCAGCTCTTGTAACTTCAACGCAGAGAGCGCCTGCTCATCTTACTGGGCCGGTCGTGGACGCTTGCACGGGCAACGATTGCTGTTTCGGGTAATGCAGTAGGTATCGTTGGACAAAAACTCGAAAGAGGCCATTAAGCCAGTTGTGTCTACACCGGGTCTCACTAATCCATCTGGCCTGCTCTGTTTTAAACTCCAAACCTATCCTAGATTCTCTTTCCTTTCAGTTGATTCGTTCGGCTTCTTTTGGAATTTGCAATTGAGCCTCATCTGCTAATGCCCTCTGGACACCAAGTACCTGGAACTTGAAAGGAAGAGGAGGAGTCGGAGGTTCTGACGTCGACCCTTCCTTTTAGTGTCCTGATGAAAAGGGTCTCGGCCCGAAACGTCCGCTGCTCACTCTCTGCCTGGCCTGCGTTGAGATCCAAAAGACCCATTCGGCGCACAGGTCCCCTAAACAAATTCTGTTTGCCCGAGTTCAGCTCACATCGCTTTCGCTCATTCATATCCGTAAAATTGTCTAAAAAACCATAGAGCATTACAGCACAGAAACAGGCTTTTCGGCCCTCCTTGGCTCTGCCGAAACATTTTTCTGCCTAGTCCCACTGACCTGCACCTGGACCATATCCCCATACCCATACCCATACCCCATACCCCATACCCCATATCCATACCCCTCTCATCCGTGTACCCGTCCAAGATTTTCTTAAATGTTAAAAGTGACCACGCATTTACCACTTCAACTGGCAGCTCATTCACTCTCTGTGTGAAGAAGCCTCCCCTAATGTTCCCTTTAAACATTTCCCCCTTTATCTCCGGTAGCCTCAGTGGAAAAAACCTGCTTGCATTCACTCTATCTATATCCATCATCATTTTATATACCTCTATCAAATCTCCCCTCATTCATCTATGCTCCAGGAAATCAAGTCCTAACTTATTCAACCTTTCTCTGTAACTCAGTTTCTCAAGTCCCAGCAACATCCTTGTAAACCTTCTCTGCACTCTTTCAACCTTATTAATATCCGTCCTGTAAGTCGGTGACCAAAACTGCACACAATACTCCAAATTCGGCCTCACCAATGTCTTTTACAACCTCACCATAACATTCCAACTCTTATACTCAGTACTTTGATTTTCGAGGCCACTGTACCAAAAGGTCTCTTTACAACCCTATCTACCTGTGACGCCACTTCTAGGGAATTTTGTATCTGTATTCCCAGATCCCTCTGTTCTACTGCACTCCTCACTGCCCTACCATTTACCTTGTATGTTGTACCTTGGATTTCCCTTCCAAATTGGAATACTGCACGCTTGTCTGTATTAAACTCCATCTGCTATTTGTCAGCCCATTTGTACAGCCGGTCCAAATCCCACTGCGAGCTTTGAAAACTTTCCTCACTCTCCACTACACCTCTAATCTTTGTATCATCAGCAAATTTGCTGATCCAATTTACCACATTATCATCAAAATCATTGATATAGATTACAAATAACAATGGAGCCAGCACTGACCCCTGTGGCACACCACTAGTCACAGGCCTCCACTCAGAGAAGCAATCCTCCACTACCACTCTCTGACTTCTCCCATTGAGCCAGTGTCTAATCCAATTTATTACCTCTCTATGTATACCTAGCCACTGAATCTTCCTAACTAACCTCCCATGTGGGACCTTGTCAAAAGCCTTACTGAAGTCCATGTAGACAACATCCACTGCTTTCCCTTCATCCACTTTCCTTGTAACCTCCTCGAAAAACTCTGATAGATTTGTTAAACATGACCTACCACGCACAAAGCCGTGTTGACTCTCCCTAACAAGTCCCTGTCTATCTAAATACTTGTAGATCCTATCTTTTAGCATTCCTTCCAATAATTCATCTACTACCGACGTCAAACCTAGCGGCCTATAAATTCCACGATTACTTTTAGAGCCTTTTTTAAACAACGGAACATGAGCTATCCTCCAATCCTCTGGCACCTCACCCGTGGATAACGACATTTTAAATATATCTGCCAGGGCCCCTGCAATTTCAATACTAGTCTTTTTCAAGGTCCGAGGGAATACCCTGTCAGGTCCTGGGGATTTATCTACCCTGATTTGCCTCAAGATAGCAAGCACCTCCTCCTCTTCAGTCTGAATAGGTTCCATGAACTCACTACTTGTTTGCCTTATTTCCACTGAGTCCACGCCACTTTCCTTAGTAAATACAGATGCAAAAAAAAAAACCAACAACATTTAAGATTTCTCCCATTTCTTTTGGTTTCACACATAGCCGACAGCGCTGATCTTCAAGAGGACCAATTTTATCCCTCACTATCCTTTTGTTATTAATATGCCTGTAGAAGCTCTTTGGATTATCCTTCACTTTGACTGCCAACGCTACCTCATGTCTTATTTTCGCCCTCCTGATTTCTTTCTTATGATTTTTTTGCACTTTTTATACTCCTCAATCACCTTATTTGTTCTCTGTTTCCTGTACATGTCATACATCTCTCACTTCTTCTTTATCAGGGTTCCATTATCCCTCGAGAACCAAGCTTCCTTAATCTTATTCACTTTGCCTTTAATCCTGACAGGAACATACAAATTCTGCACTCTCAAAATTTCTCCTTTGAAGGCCTCCCACTTACCAATGACATCCTTGCCGGAGAACAACCCGTCCCAATCCACACTTTTTAGATCCTTTCCCAGTTCTTCAAATCTGGCCTTTTTCCATTTTCAACCCGAGGACCAGATCTATCTTTACCCATGATCAAGTTTAAACTAATAGTGTTATGATCACTGGAACCAAAGTGTTCCCCTACACACACTTCCGTCACCTGTCCTAACTCGTTTCCTAATAGGAGATCTAATATTGCAACCTCTCCAGTCGGTACCTCTCTATATTGATTTAGAACATTTTCCTGAACACATTTTACAAACTCTAATCCATCTAGAGCTTTAACAGTATTGGAGTCCCGATTAATACGTGGAAAAATAAAATCCCCTACTATCACAACTTTATGTTTCCTGCAGTTACCTGCTATCTCTCTGCGGACTTGCTCCTCCAATTCTCGCTGACTATTGGGCGGTCTATAATACAACCCCATTAATGTGGTCATGCCTTTCCTGTTTCTCAGTTCCACCTATATGGTCTTGGTAGACAAGCCCTCTAATCTGCCCTGCTTGAGCACTGCTGTAACATTTTCCCCGACTAGCAATGCCACCCCCACCCCACCCCCCCACCCTTCATCCCTCTGCCTCTAACTCGTCTGAAACATCGGGACCCTGGAACATTAAGCTGCCAGTCCAGCCCCTCCTGTAGCCAAGTTTCACTAATGGCTACAATGTCATAGTTCCACGTGTGAATCCACGCCCTCAGCTCTTCAGCCTTCCCCACAGTACTCCTCGCATTGAAATAGACACACCTCAGAAGATTATTACCACCACACACAACCCTTCCATTTGTGACTTTGCATGAACCTTTAACATCATTTAATTTCTTCCCCGTCCCACTATCTACTCTGGCACTCTGGTTCCCATCCTCCTGCAAATCTAGTTTAACCCCTCGCCCCCCCCCCCCCAATAGCACTAACAAACCTCCCTGCAAGGATATTGTTCCCCCTGTACTTCAGGTGTAACCCGTCTCTCTTGTACAGGTCCCACCTGCCCCAGGGGAGGTCCTAATGATCCTGAAATCTGAAACCCTGCCCCCTACACCAGTTCCTCAGCCACGTGTTCATCCTCCAGCGCATCCTATTCTTACCCTCACTGGCACGTGGCACAGGTAGCAATCCTGAGATTACTACCCTCGAGGTCCTGCTTTTTAACTTCCTATCAGGCTCTCTGTACTCACTCTTCAGGACCTCCCCACTCTTACTTCCTACGTCATTGGTACCGGTGTGTACCATGACATCTGGCTGCTCACCCTCCCATTTCAGAATGCTGTGCACGTGATCAGAGACATCCCTGACCCTGGCACCCGGGAGGCAACAAACCATCCTGGAGTCTCTGTCACGATCAGAGAACCTCCTGTCTGTACCTCTAACTATCAAAGCCCCTATCACCACCGCTCTCCTCTTCTTCCCCCCTTCCTTCTGCACGGCAGAACAAGACTCAGTGCCAGAGTTTCGTAAGCCATCGACAACACCCCCCCCCCCCACCGAACAGTTTCCAGATCGGCATACTTGTTGTTGAGGGGAATGGCTATCGGATAGCCCTGCTCTGCCTGCCTCTGCCCCTTCGCTCGCCTGACGGTAACCCAATTACCTATGAGCTGCTCCATTGGTGTAACTGCCTCCCTGAAACTGCTATCTATAAACTCCTCATTCTCTCGAAAGATCCAGAGCTGACCCAGCTCCTGCTCCAGTTCCCTAACGCGGTTTGTTAGGAGCTGCAGCTGGATGCACTTCTTGCAGGTGTCGTTTCCGGAGGTCTCCCTGACTTCCCACATCCTGCAAGAAGAGCATTCCAACATCCCGCCTGGCATTCTCTCTACTCTAAACAAATATCTTTTAAATGTCGCTACGTACCTGCTTTGGGAGCTCGCTCCGAATTTGCACTACCCTCTGCCTGAAGAAATTGCACCTCCGGTTCATTAAAAAAAAACCTGTCACCTTAACTCTTTATTTAAGAAGGGCTGTAAAGTCGGATCCGCCAACTATTGACCCCGGACGCTAACGACCCAGCGTGATTTGGCACGCGAGTCTCGATTTACCGATTTGATTATGTATTGTTGTGAGGAAGTGATGAAGAAGATTTAGCAGGGGTGGGTGCTGGACGTACTACATACAGGTATGGGTTTCCGTAACGCTTTTTGAGGTTGGCTGCTGTGGAAGATTTGTGCTCGCAAAACTGAACACAACTTTGGCGTGATGGTGGGAAGGAGAAGGCGATCGCGGAAGGATATTTCTCAGACTGGAGGCTTGTAATTAGTCCTATGCCCCAGCGGACGGTGCTTGAATCTATTAATTATCATCCGCCTGAACGACGTTGGATGGGACGTCGATGAATAGCCAGCAAGCCTGCAGATAGTACTAAAATAGGTGGCGTGGAAATGTCAGGAATTACATCGGGATTCTGCGCTGAAGGACGACAAATGAGATTAAACTCGGATGTACACCAACATTACGATTTGAAGGAACAGGCTTTGAAATTGAATGGAGCGACGCTGGGTGGCGCTGTTGGAGAGAGGTAGCTTGGAGCGCATGCGCACGTTTGCCTTAACGTGGAGTCACCTGTAGCTTTGGCAGAGAAGAACCAGCCAATCACGTGGCCACAGTGACAACGATCAGTTGCACCTGTGCACCTGCTCGGCGATGCGAGTATGTAATCAGCCAATCACGTGGCAGCCACGCAGTGGATAAAAGAATGGCGGACATGGCCAGCAGCCCCAATTGTTGTTACGACCAAACATCAGAATGGGGGCAGAAAAGCGATCTGAGGCAGTTTGATCGTGGAACGCTCGCTGGTGCCAGAGGGGGTGGGTTGAGTTCCCCAGAGCCTGCCGACCTCCCGGGATTTTCACGCATAGCGAGGTTTACAGAGAATGCTGTCAACCAGGAAGGTTGGAGGAGAACGGTCAGGCCGGTTCAAGCCGACGGGAACTCAGGTGACCAGAGAGGACGCTGGAGCGGGGTCATAACCCGACGAAGGCCGGGGAGACCGAAGGAGGATCGGCGAAGGGAAAAAACGGTGAGCTCCAACGCGCACATGAGAATGTTCTATTAAAACGGGCCCTTACCTTTTTTTTTCACTAACCCTGCAGCCCAATTAAGAATTACGAAGCGAAGTCGTTTTATTCAATGCCGCGTCCTGTCTGTTAATTTCGTAGTTCTGGTTTGTAACAGGGTAGCAGATCTCGCAGCATCCACACAAACGGGGTGGATGGGGGGGGGGATTTCGGGGTGGACTCGCACCTCAATCTCACCCGCTTGGCCGGGCCAGAGATGGCCTTCCCCGGACTTACGCAGCCGACAGACCCGAGGGTGGCATACGGCACGTCGGAGCTTTCAGTGGTAGAGATACGGCCACGAACGTACTCTTAGTAGCCACTCTACTCTGTATAGGATATACCTAATAAAGTGACAACTGAGCGTATTCCGGTACGAATTACCCGCTCGCTTCTAATATGTTTCGGGAAGTTCTCAGTGTTCACCTTTAATTCTCTACCGGCAAATAACTCGTTCTCTCCTTTGAGCTCATCATTTCCCCCGTACGCTTGCTCCCACGTAGGACCATATAGACGCGGGGGGGGGGGGGGAGAATGAGGCCATTCAGCTCATCAATTCTGCTCCGCCATTCCATCATGGCTGACCCCGGATCGCACTCAACCCAGTACACCCGCCTTCTCGCCATGTCCTTTGGTGCCCTGACCGGTCAGGAAACGATCAACCTCCGCCTTAAATGTACCCACGGACTTGGCCTCCACCGCCGTCTGTGGCAGAGCATTCCACAGATTTACTACTCTCTGGCTAAAAAAAAAAAATCCTCCTTAACTCTGTTATAAAGGGTCGCCCCGCAATTTCTGAGGCTGTGCCCTCTAGTTCTGGATAACCCTACCCCCTACCACCACCGCGGGAAACATCCTCTCCACATCTATTATAACCCTCAAGGAACTCGTTTCAATCCGGCCGACACACACCTACCGACCAGAGTTGAAACGTCACCCATCAGCCCATGTTACCCCACTGGTGTCAGCTTTGCCCCTCGCTCCAACAGGGGCATTTCGGCGGCGAACTCTACCCACCTTACTTTGTAAAGCTACCTGCCCCCCACACCCTCCTTTGACCTGCTGACAGCCCCTCCCTGATCACGTTTGCAAGTTAGGGCATAATCAGTATTAGCCTCTTTGCGCCAATTTGCCACCGTGGACTGCTCCTAGTTTTACATAACTCTTTTAAAACTAATAAGGTTATGGCCACTGGCTCCAGCGCACTCTCCATGCACCGCTCAATCACTTCCTGAACCTTATTTAGGAACAGGAAGTGCAGTGATGCCTATTCCCTGATAGGATCATTCACACAGTTCCGAGAAAAATATATTTCCTGGACCCATTTAACAACTTCTGCACCGGCGAATCCACAACCACTGTACCGTTGCACTTATTTATGCACGATGCAAGAGCTACAACGGAGTACGAAGCTGAAACCTTTTTTTTTTAAAGGGGTAACGTTAATGACAACGCAAGCTGGGCAGCTCACAGTGCGGTAGCTGGGAACAGGGCCGGTCCAGTCTGAAGGCATGTGCACTCGAAAGCCCGCGCCCGAGAGAGCGAGTCCTCCGCGCGTTGGAGGACCAGACGGCGCACCGTGATGAATGGGCATGCGCGCTCGCCACGCTCTCGCGATCGATCTGACACGGGGCAACTCTCAGTCAACAGAAATCTGCCTTGCAACCCCCTGATCTGTTTGCGTTCGTCACCTGCCAGCCTCGGCTTGACTGCTCCCTCACATCCCGTGCGCCGGCTCAGTTTACTCCGCCCTCCATCCTGATGCCGGGACTCTGCCCGAAACCTGGACCATGCCTTTGCCACCCCAGCTGCTGCCTGAGACGCTGAATTCGCTCGAAGCTGGTTGAGAGAGAGACCTAGATGCTTAATGAACAAAATAACGAGGCAGCGTGACAGCAAACTGAAAGAAAGGAAAGGCAAACTGTTGGCGGGACTGAACCGCGTCAGGCCTAAGATTGGAGAGGAAGGAATGTTATATCATTGAAATTCAGTGTTAGTGCCAATCGCTACCGGAAGTACGGCGAGCACTGCTGTCAACGCGCCAAGAAATTTCCTCATTGCTATATTTGGAGAATTTCGTACGACAAGAATTGGTGATATTCAGAATATAGGACAGTACAGCAGAGCACAGGAAAAGCCTCAGCCAACCACATTTAAAGAAATATTTAAAACACTCATTAAACACTTAACTAACCAATCCTACCCGTCCGTATCCCTCCATTCTCTGTACATTCGCTTTCCAGCTTAAGAGAGCTTTACTCGCTCAGTTTGGCACCACTCCCGCCCCGGAGGGCGCATTGCAGGCGCCCGGCCGCTCTCCGAGCTGGCCAAAAGGAAAGGCTGGCCCTCTCTGCGAGGGGTAGGTCAGTACTACACGTGGTCGCGCGGCTTCCCCTCGAAGAGTGTCATGCAAAGTTTCGGGAACCCCTGGTCTAAATTTCTGTAACTGTGAACAGTTAAATGAGTAGAGGCCGAACCGATCTCCAGAAGTCATAAAGTTTAAAAAGAAACGTTCTTTTCAACGTTTTGAGCAAGATCAGTGTGCTAATTTTGTTCTGTACAATTTTAGAATGTAAAAAGAAAAGGAAAGGAGCACCATGCAAAAGTTTTGGCCCCACTAGTGATTTGAGCTCTCAGATAACTTCTAACTAGGTCTCAGGCATTAATTAGCTTGTTAGGGCTATGGCTTGTTCACAGTCATCGTTAGGAAGGGCCAGGTGATGCAAATTTCAAAGCTTTATAACTACCCGGACTCTTCAAACCTCGTCCCAACAATCAGCAGCCATGGGCTCCACTAAGCAGCTGCCTAGCGCTTTGAAAATTAAAATAAATGACGCCCACAAATCAGGAGAAGGATAGGAGAAGATAACAAAATTTTTTCAGGTAGCCGTTTCCTCATTTGTAATGTAATTAAGACATGGCAGCTAATAGGAACGGTGGAGGTCGTTGAGGTCTGGAAGACCAAGAAAACCTTCCGAGAGAACTGATCGTGAGATTGCTAGAAAGGCAAATCAAAATGCCAACTGCAAAAGACCTTCAGGAAGATTCAGCAGACTCTGGAGTGGTGGTGCACTGTTCTACTGTGCAGTGACACCTGCACAAATATGACCTTCATGGAAGAGTCATCAGAAGAAAACCTTTCCTGTGTCCTCTCCACAGCATTCGGTGTCAGGAGTTTGCAAAGGAACATCCAAACAAGCCTGATGCATTTTGGAAACAAGTCCTGTGGACTGATGAAGTTAAAATAGATCTTTGTGGGCGCAATGAGCAAAGGTGTGTTTGGAGAAAAAAAACGGTGCAGAATTTCATGAAATGAACACCTCTCCAACTGTTAAGCACGGGGGTGGATCGATCATGCTTTGGGCTTGTGTTTCAGCCAGAGGCACGGGGAACATTTCACTGGCAGAGGGAAGAATGAATTTAATTAAATACCAGCAAATTCTGGAAGCAAACATCACATCGTCTGTAAAAAAAGCTGAAGATGAAAAGAGGATGGTTTCTACAACAGGATAATGATCCTAAACACACCTCAAAATCCACAATGGACCACCTCAAGAGGCACAAGCTGAAGGTTTTGCCATGGTCCTCACAGTCCCCCCCACCTAAACATCATCGAAAATCTGTGGATAGACTTCAAAAGAGCAGTGCATGTAAGACGGCCCAAGAGTCTCACAAAACTAGAAGCCTTTTGCAAGGAAGAATGGGCGAAAATCCCCCAAACAGGAATTGGAAGACTCTTAGCTGGCTACAGAAAGCGTTTAAAACCTGTGAAACTTGCCAAAGGGGGTGTTACGAAGTACTGACCACGCAGGGTGCCCAAAATATTGCTTTGGACCATTTTCCTTTATTTGTTATTCTGAAGCTGCAAAAGATGGAAATAAGAACAGTAATCTTGTCTAAAATATTAAATGTGTCATCTTTAACTTTATGCCTTTTGGAAATCAGGTCATCTTTTACTTGCTCAGCTATTCACAGTAATGGAAATTTTGACCAGTGTTGCCCAAAATCGCATATTTCCGAAATATTTCCAAACATACAAACAAACAATCATATAAATAAATAAATAGACAATAGACAACAGACAATAGGTGCAGGAGCAGACCATTCGGCCCTTCTAGCCAGCACCGCCATTCACTGTGATCATGGCTGATCATCCACAATCAGTACCCCGTTCCTGCCCTCTCCCCATATCCCTTGACCCCGCTATCTATAAGAGCTCTATCTAACTCTGTCTCTTGAATGCATCCAGAGACATGGCCTCCGCAGCCTTCTGGGGCAGAGCATTCCTCATATCCACCACTCTCTGGGTGAAAAAGTTTTTCCGCATCTCTGTTCTAAATGGCCGACCCCTTATTCTTAAACTGTGGCCTCTGGTTCTGGACTCACCCATCAGCGGGAACATGCTTCCTGCCTCCAGCGTGTCCAATCCCTTAATAATCTTGTATGTCTCAATCAGATTCCCTCTCATCCTTCTAAATTGCGGTGTATGGAATTTAGATGGAATAGCAGGCATCAAGGGGTAAAGCCATAATGAGGTAGATTTTGCGATCAAGAATCCATCTTATCATACTAGGAGTCTGAAAAGCAGCGGTATGGAAGTTACCCTTGAGTTTGTTAGTACTGTAAGTTAATTGGTCAGATCGAATTTTGAGTATTGTGAGCAGTTTTCAGCCCTTACCTGAGGAAGGGTAGAACAGTTTCAGTCTGTGCTGCGTTT
>NW_026781307.1:583142-588142 GCF_030144855.1 Hypanus sabinus
TATCTATCTATCTATCTATCTATCTATCTATCTATCTATCTATCTATCTATCTATCTATCTATCTATCTATCTATCTATCTATCTATCTATCTATCTATCTATCTATCTATCTGTCTGCCTGTCTATCTTTCTATCTATTTGCTTATCTAACCCTCTAGCTATTTCTCTACATGTCTGTCATTCTATCTATCTATCTATAATAACCCCCAACCCCCGCCCCCACCTCCCCCCCCCCGGTACCTATTCGGATTTTCATTGAATCATGCTAAAGCACCTGCCACAGCCACTTGCTTTGCATATTGCTCCATTCACAGACACACCCCTGAATGAAAACGTTGCCCCCCGTCTCTCTTTTCAATGTACCCGACACCGTCTGCGTGGAAACGTTCGCACTTCAGGTCCGGTCGATTCTTTCCCCTGTCACCCGATATCTATAATATCTAGGCTTGGCAAGACCGTTACCGCCCACCCCGCGCCTATTCCCCTCATACCTCTCAGCATTTCAATAAAGTCCGAACTCACTTCCCTCTGTTCCAAGGGCTGAAGACCCAGCTCCTCCAACCGATTCCGATAACTCAGCTCTTCTGGTCCACGCAAGGCGCTTGTAAGTATTTCGCCGTTCTTTAAACCCGTCTTTCCTGGAGCGGGGTGATGAATCTGCGCACGGTTCCCCAGGTGCGGCGCCAGCACCGACTTATACAGGGGGCAACATCATGTCCCGGCTCCGGCGTTCAATCCCCTGCCTGGTCATCTCCACCGTGGCATTGGCTCGGATATCTGCCAGTCACCGCGGTTGCCCGGCAACTTACACCGCCAGTCGTGTGCATTTGAGACGAGCTCTCTTGCCCACTGAGAGCCGTGTTGTTTTTCTTTTGCATTACGAAGACCGTGACGGACGTGGTGCGGCCTGTAATACCCAGGTCCTCCGGCGGTTTGGCGAGAAGCTCACGGCCAACAATCAATTCACTGCGCTCGTTAGCGAGGGAAACAGGATGAATGATTTTGCAGCGAACAGGGCCAGAAATAAATAAAAAAAAGAGCAATGACCTCCCTCGATGAACGTCGCCTCTCTTTCCTTTCCGAAAGATCGGAGCTGACCCGCTGAGTTTTCTGTTCTTGTGTGATTTCACGTCAGGACTCCCATGGCAAGTTGGAATTATTGGAGAGTCTGTGGGGGATTCAGACATCGTGACAGGACCAAAATATAACGAGGGAATGATTGGACCCTCCTTGTGTGGAACAGAGCAAGCGAGGTGCAGAAACGCAAGGGCGCCACAAGGTGGCAGCACAGTGGGGTAGAACGTGGATCATGGAACATTAAAGCCTGCCAACACACACAGGTACTCCGACTCATCATGTCCCAGAGAAGAATTCTCCTCTCTAATCTCAGTGAAAGGTAGATTTCCTCCATCACAGCCTCAGGCGCTGCGACGCAGATACGCCTTCTCTTCCCGAGATTAAAAAGTGGAGAAAATGGGAAGTCTTTGACGGCCATAACTGCAGCAGCAGCAGATTGGGAAAGGATGTGACGTCATTGTAAAGGGTTCCGAGGAGATTCACAAGGACGATCTCGTAAACTGAGGAAAAGTTTTGAAACTTGGACGCGGGTTACCGTAAGACCGAAACTCAAAGTAGAAATACTTATTTTGTTTGGACTCTGCTATGCCCCTTCAGGAAATCGCCCCGGTCATCCCTGTAAACTTATAACAACCCGAGTGCGTTCACGTTTCATGTTTTTTTTGGGGGGGGGGGCTGTGGTGGGAGAAGGTGCGGTGGTGAAGATGACGTTCATAATGCCAGGGCGGGGGATGATTCGTATTTCCGTTGCCTGCGATTGTGGGAGGGGAGGGGGAAGCGTTTCACAGAATGGCAAAATAAGTTGAAAGGCCGAGAAGGTGATTCAGTCCGCTGGGTAAATATGGCCTTTTAATCGGAGTGGTTTACAGTGGTGCTAGAAAGTACGTGAACACTGTAGAATGTTCGCTTTTTATGCATAAGTACGACCGAAAACGTGGTCAGGCCTTCACGGGAGTCCTGAAACCAAATAAGGAAAACTCAATGGAATAAATAAGACAAAATAACATTATAACTGTTCATTTCTTTATTTTGGGTCATTTCTCCGGACAGAACACCTTCAAGGCTGGTTTGTTGGTGGGCTTTCTCGCACGAACTGCTTGCTTGCTTCAGGTCCTTCCACAACATTTCCATCGGGCTTTGACTCGGCCCTTCCAAAACACGGATCGCCTTCTTTTTCAGCCATTCTCGTCTTTCAGATCACCGCCTTGCTTGCGCCGTCCACCTCCGACTCAGCCTCAGGTGACGTCCTTCCGTCAAATGTCCTGGGACCAATTTTGAAAGCACCGTCCTCCCCTCAACGACCGCACGCTGTTCCAGGGCCTGAGGCAGCAGAGCAGCATCCAACCATGATGCTCCTTCCAGCCTGCCTCACAGCTGGGATGAGGGGTTTGGCGCCGGTGCGCAGTGCCCCCTTTCCCCTCCAAACAGAGCAATGTGCATTTCTGGTAAACCTTCAACTTCTGTGTGTCACCTGCCCGCACAGGACGTTGTCCCAGAAGCGTTGTGGAACATTCGGCTGGTCTTTTCGCGAACCTGAGACGTGCAGAGCAGTGGCTTCCTGCCATGAGCACCGTTCTTGATCCGTGTTTTTCTTCCGGTGGGCATATTGACGGTGGCTGCACCAAGTTCTGGACATTTCTGCAGGTCTTTTGCTGTCTTTATCACCTCACCTTGTGCTCTTGGTTTGATCTTTAGAGGGCGCCCACTCCTTGGGAGAATAGCAACAGCGCTGAATTTCCTCCATTTGTAAACAATTCCTCTTACTGTGGACTGACTCTTTAGAAATGCGTTGAGACCTTTTCCAGTTTCATGCATCTCCACAATTCTCCCCCTAAGGTCCTCTGAAAGTTGTTCTGCTTGAGGCACGGTGCGCACGCGCAGATTTTTTCTTGTGAAACAGCGGCCGTGTGAGTAACCTGACTCTGTGCGTCTTATCTTTTAATAGAGCGGCGCACCTCAGCAGCACTCACCTCCAATCTCATCTCACCGATTGGAAAACCTGACCCCAAATAGCTTTGGAGAAGGCACTACCCTGCAACAGTTTCTTCCCGAACTGGTAGCTGGTCTACCCGAACAGATCTCGGTAGAGATCGTTAAGAGCACCAACTTTCTTGGTGTTTACCTGACGGAGAATCTCACCTGGTTCCTCAACGCCAGCTCCATAGCAAAGAAAGCCCAGCAGCGTCTCTACTTTCTGCGAGGGCTGAGGAAAGTCCATCTCCCCCCCACCCCCCATCCCCATCACATTCTACAGGGGTTGTATTGAGAGCATCCTGAGCAGCTGCATCACTGCCCGGTTCGGAAATTGCACCGTCTCGGATCGCAAAACCCTGCCGCGGACAGTGAGGTCAGCTGAGAAGATCATCGGGGTCTCTCTTCCCGCCATCACGGACATTTACACCACACGCCGCATCCGCAAAGCAAACAGCATAATGGAGGACCCCACACACCCCTCATACAATCTCTTCTCCCTCCTGCCGTCTGCGAAAAGGCACCGAAGCATTCGGGCTCTCACGACCAGACTGTGTAACAGTTTCTTCCCCCAAGCCATCAGACTCCTCAATCCCCAGAGCCTGGACTGACAACTTACTGCCCTATTGTCCTGTTTATTATTTATTGTGATGCCCGCACTGTTTTGTGCACTTGATGCAGTCTTGGGTAGGTCTGTAGTCCAGTGTAGTTTTTCTGTGTTGTTTTTACGTAGTTCAGTCTAGTTTGAGGACCACAGTTTGAGGAACCGCATCCAGCGATACAAGAGCTGTTTCTTGGCACGTCCGCACTTCCATGAACCCATGAATACTGTCTCGCTATTCCTTATTATTGGACTATTCCTTTTTGTAATGTACAGAAAGCTAATATTCTGGAAGGTTGCGTTAATAATATGGATGAATTCAGATCGCATTCTAATAAGGGGAGAAACCCCTTCTGCCAATGGAGACACCCTTTCTCTGTCTCACTATCTGATCCACGGTGGGTTTAATTAACTCTCCTTGCGCTTTACTGTCCCGGTTCCTGCGACTCTATGCGATTCGCTGCTGGTTGTTTTGTTTGGTGGAATGTGCAGGTTGGGTAAAGAAATGGCGGGGGACGGGGGTGCGGGTGCTGTAAAAGGAAAGCGGCATCCATCATCAGATACCCCCAACACCTGGTCTCTTCTCCCTCTCGAAGCAGTCTGGATAACTTCACGTATTTCAACTCTGAACTGATTCCGCAATCTCTGGGCTCAGTTTCAAGGTGTCTACAATTCATTTTCTCATCATAATCAATTATCTATCTATCTATCTATCTATCTATCTATCTATCTATCTAGCACTCTGTCAATCAATATCTCTGTCTATCTATCTGTCTCCGACTCTCACTCTCTCTCTCTCACTCTCTCTCTCTCCCTCTCTCTCTCTCTCACTCTCCCCCCCCCCTCTCTCTCTCTCTCTCTCTCTCTCTCACTCTCTCTCTCTCTCTCTCTCTCTCTCTCTCTCTCTCTCTCTCTCTCTCCCCCCCCCCCACTCTCTCTCCATCTATGTATCTTCCCCCAGAAACGAATCTCCGCCCCTCTGTAGGATGTCCGGGAAGATGTTTTTCTTTTCTCTCAGCCTGTCGAGGGCAACGGACAGAGGGTAATGGAGGCTCTTGAACGGGAGAGACGTGTATTTCCTGCCGCTGGCAAGACTCCTCCGGAATGACTGATCGTGCAGGCAATGGCGGCCAGCTGGAGCTCTTCCCTCAGGCGGCGGGGAACGGCAAGGGTCTTTAGAGGTGTTTCAGTAGTCCGGTTTGCCACTGCACATTTCCACGTCTCTCAGAATGTTGCATTCCTCTCTCGCTCCTTCGGCGGGTGTTTCATGACAATCTGCTCCGGGTGAACCTGTAAGCGGCCGAGCCCAGCTCCACGCCGTGGTGGATGACACTCCCCCCACTCGCCCAG
>NW_026781307.1:593142-610005 GCF_030144855.1 Hypanus sabinus
AGGAGGGAGAATTATATCTGAGGAAGAATAGAAAATAATAAGGAGGTAGCAATGGAAGTGTACCAGTTCACAGAACTGGAGGGAGTTCGGATGGAAAAACTTGATAAGATATTTTATTCCACCTTCTCAAAAATCTCATTATGATAGTAACCTCCCTGTTTGCTGGAGAAATTGTGGAAATCAAAATGCAAATCATTATCATACTTTCTGGGAATACCTCTTATCAAAGCCTATTGGAGGGGGATACACAATGCCCTTCAAGACATCTTTAAATGTGAAATACCCTGAGAAAGTAAGACCATATACTTCGGGTATATACTTCAAGAATGGTTGAAAAGAGTTAAATATTTAATCAATATATATATAAAAAAGACTCTTAACAAGAAGTGGCTATCACAGGAGAGCCCAACTTTAAACGCATGGTTGGAAATTACAATGGACATTTACAAATCGTAGAAGATAATAGCATCTGTTAATCATAAGCTGGAACAATTTGATTCATACTGGGAAAATGGTATATCTACATAATACAACACAGGTCTAATTATATTCTCACAAATCAATGAATATGTTGTAAAAATGATCACTCCCTACTTGTACATAGTTTTCTTATTTGCTTGGTCTTGCTTTCCTTTCTATTCTATAAGTGTATACCTCAGGTAAAAATTAAGTGGAGATTTGTGGCAAATATACCTACATGATATACATGTATAGTATCTGAAATACATCTTATGGAAATGTTTGTTTGATGATGAACTTCAATGAAAAAATATCACAAAAAAAGGTTATGGGGCGAAGGCCGGGTACTGGGGTTGAGGAAGAGACAAAAATAGGATGAGCCGTGATTGAATGGCGGAGCAGACTCGATAGGACAGCTGGCCTAATTCTGCTCCTATGTCTTATGGTCTAATACTATAAATACATACTACAGGATAAACAAACTACAGTAGCTTTCTTCGCAGGTATAGCCATTCCAAAACCATAACTTACAGAAATCAATTGGTGAAAAATAAAACAGAATTAAAAGAGGATATCGAAAGACTTTGGAACATGAACAGGGTGCACATTGCCCCGATCGTAATATCTACAGCTGGCATAATTCCAAAGATACTACACAATACCATCAAGCACTGATGAAAAATAGAAAGCATTCAGAAAGCCGCAAGAGTAAACAAGAATAGTCCGAAAGTGTTGAGCAATTGAGAAATGAGTTTGCTTGGCTCTACGTATACTTCAGGTTTTACACGCTTGAACTGAAAATCAAGTTTCTATAATTTAATAATGAAATAACAAAAATACTGATGATGATGGCGATGATGATGATGATGATGATGATGATGGTGATGGTAATGATGATGATAATGATAATAACAACAAGAACAAGAACAACAACAACAACAACAATAATAATCATCATCATCATCAATAAATATCGAAAACATAAGGCAGAGAGTCCTTGGCTCTGATACCAAAAGATGTCAGAACAGATCTTTAAGGGCGCGACTGGAGATGAGTGATTTTATCCCCACTGATTCAAGAGTTTGAAGGTGGAGGAGTACAAAACAGTCCCTGAACCTGGCTGTGTGGGTCCTGGGGTTCCTCGTCCTTCATCCTGACAGTAACAGCGAGAAGAGAGTATGGCCTGGGGGCGTGTGAATATCCTTGATGGAGGATGCTTCTTTACCACAATAGCACTCTGTGCAGGTGTGCTCAGAGTTGGGGAGTGCCTTTCCAGTGATGGAAGACCACCCAATAGTAACAGGGACATCCAGGAGCAGATAGAGAGAAAGATTCTGGAACGGTGCAGGAATAACAGGGCTGTCGTGATGGGGTCTATCAATTTCCCCAACATTGGCATCTCCCAAGAGCGAGGTGTTTAGATGGGGTGGAGTTTGTTACGTGCTTTCACGACGGTTTCGTGACACAGTATGAAGATAAGCCTACAAGAGGAGAGGCTGCATTTGATCTGGTATTGGGAAACGAAACTGGTCAGGCGTCAGGTCTCTCAGTGGGACAGCATTTTGGAGATAGTGATCGCAATTCTATCTCCTTTACCAGAACATTGGAGGGGGATAGGTACAGATAAGCTAGGAAAGCGTTTAATTGGAGTAAGGGGAATTATGCGGATATCAGGCAGGAACTTGGAAGCATAAACTGGGAGAAGTTGATCTCAGGGAAATGTACAAAAGAAATGTGGTCAATGTGTGACATTCTGCATTTGTACGTTCCAATGAGAGAGGGATGGGTTGGAAGGATACAGGAGCCATGGTGTACAAAGGCTGTTGAAAATCTAGTCACGAAGAAAATAAAAGCTTGAGATAGGTTGAAAGAACTAGGCAATGATAGAGATCTAGAAAATCATGAGGCTAGCGGGGAGGAGCTTAAGAATGACATTGGGAGTGGCAGAATGGGGCTATGAGAGAGCATTGGCGAGCAGGTTTAAGGAAAATCGTAAGGCATTCTGCAAGTTTGTGAAGAGCAAGACGATAGGACGTGAGCGAATAGGACCACTCAATCGCGACAGTGGAAAAATGTGTATGAAAATGGAGGAGATAGCAGAGGTACTTAATGAATATTTTGCTTCAGTATTCACTACGGAAAAGGATCTTGGCGATTGTAGGGATGACTTGCAGCGACCTGAAAAACTTGAGCATATAGACATTAAGAAAGAGTATGTGCTGGAGATTTTGGAAAGCATCAAGCTGGATGGGTATTCGGGCCCGGACGAGTTGTACCCCAGGCTACTGTGGGATGTGAGGCATGAGATTGCTGAGCCTCTGGCAATTATCAATGGGGATGGAGAGGTTCCGGAGGATTGGAGGTTTGCAGATCCGGTTCCCTTATTCAAGAAAGGGAGTAGAGATAACCCAGGATATTATAGACCATTGTGTGTTACTTCATTGGTTGGTAAGTTGATGGAGAAGATCCAGAGAAGCAGGATTTATAAACATTTGGAGAGCTATAATATGATTAGGAATAGTCAGCATGGCTTTGACAAAGGCAGGTCGTGACTTACGAGCCTGAGTGAATTTATTTAAGGATGTGAATAAACATATTGATGAAGGCAGAACAGTGGATGTAGTGTATATAGATTTCAGCAAGGCACTTGATAAGGTACCTCATACAAGGCTTATTGAGAAAGTAAGGAGGCATGGGATCCAAGGGGACATTGCTTTGTGGATCCAGAATTGGCCTGCCGACAGAAGGCAAAGGGTGTTTATAGACGGGTCATATTCTGTATGCAGATCGGTGACCAGTGGTGTGCCTCAGTGATCTGTTCTGGGACCCCTTCTCTTCGTGATTTTTATAAATGACCTGTATGAGGAAGTGGAGGGATGGGTTAGTAAGTTTGCTGATGACACAAAGATTGGGGGTGTTGTGGATAGTGTGGAGAGCTGTCAGAGGTTACAGCGGGACATTGATAGGATGAAAAGCTAGGTTGAGAAGTGGCAGACGGAGTTCAACCCAGATGTGTGAAGTGGTTCATTTTAATAGGTCAACCATGATGGGAGAATATAGTATTAATGGTAAGACTCTTGGCAATGTGGAGGATCAGCGGGATCTTGAGGTCCGAATCCATAGGACAAGCAAAACTGCTGGGTAGGTTGACAGTGTGGTTAAGAAGTCATATGGTGTATTAGCCTTCATCAATCGTGGATTTGAGCTTGAGAGCCGGGATGTAATGTTGCAGCTATATCGGACCCTGGTCAGACCCCACTTGGAGTACTGTGCTCAGTTCTGGTCGCCTCACTACAGGAAGGATGTGGAAACCATAGAAAGGGTGCAGAGGAGATTTACAAGGATGTTGCCTGGATTGGGGAACGTGCCTTATGAGAACAGGTTGAGTGAACTCGGGCTTTTTTTCTCCTTGGAGCGACGGAGGATGAGAGGTGACCTGATAGAGGTGTACAAGATAATGAGGGGCATTGATGCTGTGGATCGTTAGAGACATTTTTTTCCCCAGGGCTGGAATGGCGAACACATAACTGTGCAGTTTTAAAAGGTTTGAAACTTAGTACAGAGGAGATGTCAGGCGTAGCTTTTTTTTTACGGAGAGGGTGGTGAGTGGGTGGAATGGGCTGCCGGCCACGGTGATGGAGGCAGATGCAACAGGGTCTTTTAAGAGACTCCTGGATAGTTACACCGATCTTAGGAAAATAGAGAGCAATGGGTAAACCTCGGTATTTTCTGAAGGCAGTACATGTTCGGCACAGTATTGTGGGCCGAAGGGTTGTATTGTGCTGCAGGATTTCTATGTTTCTAAACCTCCGGATTTTCATCGCAGACCCTTTATGTGGACGTATGACTGCTATGTACTGTGTTCATGCTCTTAAATGCAGAGAGCTGTCACGCATTTTCACAGCGAGTTAATTTCTCCGAGTAAAAAGGACTATTAGGCCTGGCCGGACTGTGTCGTAGAGCATTAACCATTTTAACTGTTGACAGAGACATTCATCGTGAAATGTTCCCGTTTACGGGTCAACACTGAGCAGAATCTCAATGAAACCATCATAAGTAATTGAGGGTGTTTGGAAGCGCATTCAGTGAGATGGGCGAATCGAACTACAAGCGGAAGACAGACGAATGGGAAAACAAATGGCATGGACAGACAGACATACATGATTGATCCCGAGGGAAATTGGGTTTCATTACAGCTGCACCGAGAATTGTGAAGAAATATAGCAATATAAAACCATAAATAATAATAAGTTAATCTTGCCAAGTGGAAATAAGTCCAGGACCAACCTATTGGCTCAGGGTGTCTGTCACTCCGAGGGAGGAGTTGTAAAGTTTGATGGCCACAGGTAGGAATGACTTCCTATGACGCTCAGTGTAACATTTCGATGGAATGAGTCTCTGGCTGAATGTACTCCTGTGCCTAACCAGTACATTATGGAGTGGATGGGAGACATTGTCCAAGATGGCATGCAACTTGGACAGCATCCTCTTTTCAGACACCACCGTCAGAGAGTCCAGTTCCACCCCCACAACATCGCTGGCCTTAAGAATGAGTTTGTTGATTCTGTTGGTGTCTGCTACCCTCAGCCTGCTGCCCCAGCACACAACAGCAAACACGATAGCACTGGCCACCACAGACTCGTAGAACATCCTCAGCATCGTCCGGCAGATGTTAAAGGACCTCAGTCTCCTCGGGAAATAGAGATCCTTCTGCCCGGAAGGGAGGGGATCCGGTTTGAAGCAGATCAGATATGAATAGAAGTCCAGTTTCGTGGGAAAGAGAGCAAGCCTGCCCTGAAAACAGAACCAGGAAGTGAAGTGTCATGAAAATTGTTTCGACACATAACACGCAGGCATCTCGGAAAAGAGGAACCGAAAGAAATAAACAGAACGAACTATTCAGCATGAAATTGAACAAGGCAGCCCGTGCAAAACAACACGCTGCGGCCTCGAGTGTAAGGGGCCGAGAGAGTCAGGGAGATGCGGTGATAAAATCGCAGGGTACCTTGTTAATGGCAAGCAGAGAGTGATGGCTGTGTGGATAGCTTTCCACATGCTACCCTGTGAGCGGGAATACCCCGCTGCGGCCGATTCAGGGCGCCTTGTTATTTCTTACGCACCTCGACTGTATGAATAATGAGTTTAGATTACGCTCAGTAAGGAGCCCGGTGAAAATTGGTGCCGGTCCCACTGCGAGAACTGCCACCGCCTGTCTCAGAACAGAATGTCCCAAAGTTAAAATGTCCGTGGGTGTCTCCATTTTCTATCTTAAGAATTGCTCTCTTGCAAGATAAAAGAGGAACTACATTAGAATTCACCGACAAGAAAACTATAGACGAACATTGCTGAACAAACGACTGTGTGAAATTCAAGACACAATGTGCAAATGAAAGTAATACTCGACAGGTGAGTTTTCAAGGGTTTGTATAAGTGATTACACAGGTGGACGAATCAGTTCGGAGCAGTGGTGAGTGAAGCTATCCACTCTATTTCAAGAACCTGTGCTTTCCAGCCCAAAAAGGCCTCCCGAATACAGAGATCTGGGCCTCAGGGCTTCCTTATCACGTGGCCGATGGCAGTCGCGAGAACAGAATGTGACTACAGCGGCGGAACCCCTGGATGATGGACGCTGCTCTCTCGGGACAGCGCTCAAGACAGATATTATCCTCTGAGAAACGAGGTCATTGTACCCCTTCTATCGTCGCCTGATTCAAAAGTCAGACATTCAGATAGCAGCGTGATCCACAGAGCCTCCTGTCGGTTTAAAGTCGGGAGATGATGGCCATTGAAAGGAAAATATGGAAGAAAATATCGGACTGCAATCGGGCAAGAACAGTGAAAGCCGGTTGATGTACGCCTGAAGGAATGGGGTCTGCCATTTTGTGAAGCGACCTGGCCAGATCCATTTTGCGAACTGCTCGATAAATCGGTCCCTGCTCTTGGATAACTCAAGCAGAGCCAATTGCTTCCGCTATTGGTCTGATAAACCCGAGATCAATCTCGGAAAACAGTGTAGTGGGAACAGTGGCAGATGTTCAGAAGATCATGGCGAGCGTTCGTGGAAAGCAAAATCAGAAACCGCAATAGAAACTGGCACAGCCGAAGCAAAGTATTTATTAGTTCTCCATTCCAGAAATCTGCGGACAATGGCGGGTTTGCTGAAGTGATCTCATAATCTCGGCCCAGTGGCTTGTTGACCGGGTTTACTGGTTTGGGCGAGGTCCAACAGAGCTAATTAATTCAGCAAAGGGGTGGAATGGGTTAACCTTCCACCGCATCCAATCGGAGAGTGTTTCAGTCTGGTCAGGTGACTTCGTGCCAGCAATACTGAATTGCGTCATTTGAACTCATAAGGAGTGTTTTAAAATCAGGAAGTTCCAATGCAAAGCTCGGAGAGCTCCGGAGATCACCCACCGCAAGAAAGAGCTCCCAGGCCAGAGGCTGGAAAAGGAAAGGACAGGTCGTCTGGCCGACGGCAGATTCCCTCCTTCGATGTTATAAGTTGGAAGAGAGGACTGAGTGAGTACAGCGTGTTTGCAAACTCGTTCAGTTGATGAATGAAGGGAGACAGATAAGTAAGAAGGCAGTATCTTTTTCAACCCCTCCCCCCCCCCCCCCCGAGGGTTGACATATCCCGTCCCAGAATTCACGCAATTAAGGTGAGAGAGAATAATTTCAAAGAGATGTGAGCGGCAAGTTATTTATACCGAGAGCCTGGACTGAGCTGCCTGGGGTGGTCGTAGAGACTGAGACATTCGGGAATTACAAGAGCCGTTTGACAGGCACAGAAGTGTGAGCCAGTGGGAGGATGTAGACATTGTGAAAGCAGCAGATGATGATTGAGTTGGGAGTTTGATCACGAATGTCTTTCGGTCTTCTGAACATCCTGGGACGAAGGGCCTGTTCCCGTGGCGGACTGCCCGGGTATAAGCTGTCACGGAGAGGCCCGTCAAAGCGGAACGGTTCCCCAACTTAAACTGACTGTGAATTGGTTCACACGGTTCCACAGGGGAGAGAACTCGAGTAGAATTAACAGGGAATGTTTGGGCGTAATTAGACATGGGCGGACAGGGTTCAAAGTCCCGGGGGAAGGGGTTGGATGGATCTCCGAACTTTGAGGCAGAAATCATTCTACCACAACGGAGGATTGAAACAACAGGAGACAGTCAGAACAGAACTAGACTCTGAACACTAGAATACTACAGCACTGTACAGGCCCTTCGGCCCTCGATGTTGTGCCGACCCATATGTTCCTTAAAAAATGTACTGAACCCACATTACCCCGCAACCCTCTATTTTTCATTCATCCGTCTGTCTGTCTAAGAGGCTCTTAAATACCCCTAACGTTTTAGATTCTACCCCCATCCCTGGCAAGTCGTTCCAGGTACCCACAACCCTCTGTGTAAAACACTGACCCCTGATGTCTCCCCTAAACTTCCCTCCCTTAACTTTCTACATATGCCCTCTGCTGTTTGCTCTTCCTGCCCTGGGAATCAGGCACTGGCGATCCACCCAATCTATGCCTCTCCTATTCTTGCTCGCTTACTCATAACACAGAGGGTTCAGATTAAACAGAGCTATAGACATTGTATCTCCCTTCGCTCACAGCCTCAGGAATGAATGGGGATCTGTTCTGTGGCCAGTGTGTTTGAGAATGAGAGAACGCAGCTGCCGGCTGCGCCACCGTGCCCGGCGGCTCACGGGATCGGACGGCAAGACAGTCAAAGTAAGAGCTCCACGGCCAGCAGGTGTTCGTGGGTTCGTGGCGTAACTGCCTGGGTGGGTCGAGAAGGGAAGTCCGAAAAGGTGGCGGGGGAAGAGAGGGTGAAGTGCGCGGTAGGGTAAAGTGGAGTGGGAGTGAGAGGGGTTTGTAGTAAAGGGGTACATTGATAGAAGACGGGTGCGCCGAGACAAGCAAGTGAAGGAGCAGAGATAAGCAGGGAAGGGAGGCAGAAGGAAATTAATAAGAGTGAACGGTTAAACGAGAAAGGAAGACAAACAGAAGAAACATAAGGCAAGTCATTGTTATGAGCAAAGAAAATAAAGAGCTCAATGTCTGCAGTCTTGTGAGCTTCAGTTTTCCTCGCGGTACTTCGGGTGCAAGCGACCGAAAGATTACCCTGGTCCTGTGAACATGCCCCACAATATCCCTGTTCTTTAACCATATAACAATTACAAATCGGAAACAGGACATCTCGGGCCTTCTAGTCCGTGCCGAACGTTTACTCTCTCCTAATACCACTGACCTGCACTCAGCTCATAACCCTCCATTCATTTCCTGTCCATATACCTATCACATTTTACATCAAATTACAACACCGAACCTGCCTCTACCACTTCGACTGGAAGCTCACTCCACACAGCTACCACTCTCTGAGTAAAGAAATTCCCCCTCGTGTTACCCCTAAACTTTTGCCCCTTAACTCTCAACTCACCTCCTCTTGTTTGAATCTCCCCGACTCTCAATGGAAAAAAAAGCCGATTCACGTATCTATCCCCCTCATAATTTTAAAAAAAAACTCCATCGTCCCCACCCCCCTTCAACCCTCTACGCTCCAAAGAATAAAGACCTAATTTGTTCAACCTTTCACTGTAACTTAGGTGCTGAAACCCAGGTAACATTCTAGTAAATCTCCTCTGTACAAAGAATAAAGACCTAACTTGTTCAACCTTTCCCTGTAACTTAGGTGCTGAAACCCGGGTAACATTCTAGTAAATCTCCTCTGTAATCTCTCTGACTTGTTGACATCAGCCGATAAGACGTAGGATCAGAATTCGTCCATCTGGCCCAGCGAGTCTGCTCCGCCATTCAATCATGGCTGATACTTTACTCCTCCTCAACCCCAATTCCCGGCCTTCTCCCCGTAACCTTTGATCCCAAGTTCAATCAAGAACTCATCAATCTCTGGCTTAAATACACCCAACGAATTGGCCTTCACAGCAACACCACCCTTTGACTAAACAAATTTCTTCGCACCTCTGTGTTGAAAGGGCGCCCCTCTATCCTTTTCTCCAGCTCCTTGTCGAATCCACCTGTCGAATTCACATCTCTGTGTTTCGCCCCTTTTCACCATTCCCACGCAACCTTGTGTTTCTTCCATCTCCCCCCGCCCCATCTTCTTGCCCTGACCCCAGCTTTGTGTTCCCAGTCCTGATGAAGCGTTTCTGTCTGAAATGCCGACACTGTACAAATTCCCATTGATGCTGCCGGGCCTGTTGAGTTCATCCAGGTGTGTGTGTGTGTGTGTGTGCGTGCGTGTGTGTGTGTGTGTGTGTGTGTGTGTGTGTGTGTGTGTGCGTGCGTGTGTGTGTGTGTGTGTGTGTGTGCGTGCGTGTGTGTGTGTGTGTGTGTGTGTGTGTGTGTGTGCGCGTGCGTGCGTGCGTGTGTGTGTGTGTGTGTGTGTGTTTGGCCGTTGTCCTATTCCAGTCACTGGCATAATCATTCCCGGAAACATTTCCTGCACCTTTGCAACGGCAGATAAGAAACACAAATCTGTTCAAAATAGGCGCAGCCCCAGCCGGAGTTAGAGGCATGAAGAGTCTGCGGGATGAGAGACTGACAGAGAAAGAGAGGTGAAGTGGGAATCGGTGATACAGGCTTACGGTGGTATGATGAGTAATCAGTTCAGTTCTGGAATTCGGTGTGAGTAGAGGTGGAGAGAGAGTTGAAGTGTTGGTTTATCTTCCAATGTTTATCTGTCCATCATATAGCTCCGCCTTTCAGTTTCCAAGGCAACTCGAAGGCTTTCTGTTCCTCTCTCTTTCTCGGAAATACCACACACGCTGTTCGCTAGTTCTCTCTTTTTTAAAGGAACTTTAGAATAATCCTTCAGGTCCCATGACACCTCTGTACTTTTAGAAAAAAAATTGATGAACCAGCAAAATTTTGCCTTAACTATTGATTAAACAGCTTGAAGCAATACGTGTGTAATTATCAATGGTAACATGGCACAGCATTACAATCTTTAACTTAACATCCAGACGAACAGTCTGTTATAACATTGTCAGTACATTTCACCTGGTTTTTTCCATGTCATACACTTGTGAGATAAGACTCCAGTTAAACAACCTTCTATTCTTATCTATTCAGAGAGAGACAGTAACAGCATAGAAAATCAGCCTCAGTAAGTATTTTACCTTCAGCAAACATTTCCAACACCCCCTCTTCGAATTTTAGCTCAGCTCCATAAGGCTGTGCTATTAACAGTTGTATCTGAGCCTTCTACATGCGAGTGGTGAATTTAACTTTAAATAGCGAACAATTACCAACACTACATCCCTCTTAGCAGCATCCAACGGCACCGGGGTTGGTTCTGCCACAAAGTAATTATCCTGAAACTGCATTTCTGCTGATAATCCACTCAGACAAATCAATCCAAGGGAATTTCCCAATCAAATCATTTGGTCAATCAAGCCCAGAACAAATTTTAGAATGGCTCCCTCCATTTTTTGTTCATCTACGGGACGAACGCCCAATTTGCTCTAATCCCGGACAGATGCCCTAATTTGTTACGTACCCCGTAACGGGTTAAAAAGAACCAGCAGAAATGGATACACCTGCAGTCTGATTCTTCCGTTATAAACCGTATTTTATTAGTAACTAAGTGAATAAACTTAAATAAAACAAGTAAAAGTAAACATATTAACAAAGTATATGTATGTGTTTAAAGAAAGAAAGAAAGAAATAAATAAACAAACACAAACAGCCAGATAAATAAGTGTGTGTGTTTGTGTGTGTGTGTGTGTGTGTGTGTGTGTGTGTGTAAATAACTTTCCCAAGCTTCCCCAGCTCAGGCTGATTAGGTGATACAGTCTTACGGTGGTATGGTAAGTAATCTGATCAGTTCTGGAATTTGATTTGGGTAGAGTTGGAAAGAGAGGGTTGAAGTTTTGGTTTATCTTTGAGAGAGTTGAAGTGTCGATGCCGATCTGCCACGTCATCCTCCTGTTCCGTAAACTTATTTAAAAGTCACCAACATGTGACCACAGAAAAGGTGCTTCCGTCTTCTGTGGTGGTTATCAACCCCAGACCAGGGATAAACACACCCACCGCTCACCACCGGTCACCCCTTTGTCCACACAGTGAGCAGAAACCCCTCCCTCGTCGTGGGTACACAAAGCTCACCAGTGTCCTCCTTGCCTCTGGAGTCGTGTGTCTCCTGTGTGTCCTGTGTGTCTCTGGTGTGTGTCTGATTAAAAAGTCAACTGACCTTGTATATATCCCAGTGCGGAACACGAACTGTCCATCATATAGCTCCGCCTTTTAGTTTCCAAGGCAACTCCCAGGCTTTCTGTTCCTCTCTCTCTGAAATAGCACATACGCTGTTCAATCCCTCTCTCTCTTTTAAAGGAACAGTCCACTTTAGCAAAATCTTTCCGATCTCGTTACAGGAAAAAGTGAGAGAAAGCAGCAGAGACACAGAAAAAGAGATAGAAGAGAGAGGGGGAGAGAAAGGGAGAGAGAGAGAGAGAGAGAGAGAGAGAGAGAGAGAGAGAGAGAGAGAGAGAGAGAGAGAGAGAGAGAGAGAGAGAGAGAGAGAGAGAGAGAGAGAGAGAGAGAGGGGGGGAGAGAGAGAGAGAGAGAGAGAGACAGGCAGAGAGACAGACAGAGGTACAGACAGAGATAGAAAGAGGGGAAGTAATGCAGACACAGAGGAAATAGAGAGATATAAAAGAGAGAGAGAGAGAGAGGGGAGGGAGGGATGGATGGGACCAGGTGTCAGCAGTTCGGGCCGACAGCCGGCTAATAATGCAAACAGGATTGCGAGGAACAGTTGATGTTCAAATTTCAATGTAAATTTCAGTGAACCAGAGCTCAGTGCTGACACCACATACTAAGTCGTTTCGTTTTGTTTTGTTGCGGGTATTCACATTAAACAGAGAGAAAAAAAATCTATGAAAAACTGCTAAAAGACGGGCAAACAAAGAATCTGAAGGAGACACCAAATGATATAAACACAAAAGCAGAAAAATAATAAAGTAACAATAATTAAAATGCATAGGTAATAAATTTTGATAACATGAGTTATGGAGTCCTGGGAAGTGAGTCCAAAGGCGTGATATGAATTCAGTATTGGAGTGTAAGACCACAAGATAAGACCATAAGATATAGGAGCAGAAGTAGGCCATTCGGCCCATCGAGTCTGCTCCTCCATTCAATCATGAGCCGATCCAATCCTTCCAGTCACTCCCACTCCCTTACATTCACCCCATACCCTTTGTTGCTCTGGTTAATCAAGAACCTATATCTATCTCTGCTTTTAAAAAATTCCCAATGACGTGGCCTTTACAGCCTCTGGTGGAAACAAATTCCATAGATTTAACACCCTCTGACTGGTAATTTCTCAGCATCTCTGCTCCAAATGGATGTCCTTCAATCATGAAGTCGTGCCCTTTTGTTCAAGACTACCCTACCATGGGGAAAAAACTTTGCCATATCTAATCTGTTCAGGCCTGTTAACATTCGAAATGTTTCTATGAGATCTCCCCTCATTCTTTTGAACTCCAGGGAATACAGCCCTAGAGCTGCAAGACGCTCCCCATACTTTAACCCTTCCATCCCTGGAATAATTTTCGTGAATCTTCTCTGAACCCATATACAAGGTCAGTATATCCTTTCTAAAATAAGGAGCCAAAAACTGCACACTATACTCCAAGTGTGCTCTCATGAGTGCCTTATAGAGCCAAAACATCACATCGACGCTCTTATATTCTATACCTCTAAAACGAACGCCAACATTGCATTCGCCTTCTTCACCACCGACTCAGTCTGGAGGTTAACCTTTAGGCTATCTTGCACAACGACTCCCAAGACCCTTTGTATCTCTACATTTTGAATTCTCTGTGCATCTAAGAAATAGTCTGCATATAACAGTGATACTAATAGTAATAGTAATAGTTTTCAACTTTGTATTTCATTTACCACTTCTTTGCCCAAACCACTAACCATCTAAGTCTCTCTGCGGACTCTCTGTTTCCTCAACACTACCCGCTCGCCCACCTATCCTTCCTAAAATAAGGAAATAAGTAGTCCTATTCTGCACACAATACTGCAAGTTTGGTCTCACGAGTGCCTTATAGCGCCATAACTTCATATCCCCGCTCTTATATTTTATACCTCTAGAAATGAATGCCAAAATTGCATTCGCCTTCTTCACCACCGACTCAATCTGGAGGTTAATCTTTAGCATATCTTGCACAAGGACTCCCAAGTCCCTTTGTATCTCTACATTTCGAATTTCTCTGCCCATCTAAGTAATAGTCCGCCCGTTTATTTCTTCCACCAAAGTACATTACCATAAACTTTCATTTGCCACTTCGTTACTCATTTCCCTAACTATCTCTCTCTCTCTGCTGACTCTCTGTTTCCTCAACACTACCCGTTCGCCCTCCTATCTTTTATTCATCGGTAAATTTAGCCACAAATCCATTAACCCCACAGTTGAAATAATTGACATACATCGTAAAAATCAGCGGTCCCCACACCGACCCCTGAGGAATTCCACTGGTAACTGGCAGTCAGCCAGAATAGGATCCCTTTATTCCTACTGTCTGTTTTCTGATGATCAACCAATGTTCCACCCACGCTAGTAACTCCCCTGTAATTCTATGGGCTCCTATCTTGCTAAGCAACATTATGTGCGGCACCTTGTCAAAGGCGCTTTTAAAATCCGAGTATATCACATCTACTGCATCTCCATTGTCTACCCTGCTTGCAATTTCCTCAAAAAATTCAGTAGGCTTATCAAGTAGGATATTCCTTTTAGGAAACCAGGCTGGCTTTGGCCAATCTTGTCCTGTGCCCCAAGGTACACCTTAATCCCATCCCGAACAAATCGATTCCAATAACTTCCCAATCATTGATAGGCTAGAAAGCGATGCAAAGCCAGTGGGGTTACAGAGAAAGGGAAATTCTGACTCCGCTCGGCATAGGAAGCTGAGCATGAGTTATCGGAGTTTGTAACCAAAGTATCCGCCTCTTCTCGAAACTTATTTAAAAGTCACCAACTTGTGACCACATTAAAGTGGATGCCGTCTTCTGTGGTGGAGCTATCAACCCCAAACCAGTTATCCACCCCAGACCAGGGTTAAACACACTGATAGCTTTCCACCGGTCACCCCTTTGTCCACACCGTGAGCAAAAACCCCACCCTTGTTGTGGGTACACAAAGCTCAGCAGTGTCCTTCTTGCCTCTGGAGTCGTGTGTCTCCTGTGTGTCTCTGGTGTGTGTCTGATTAAAATGTCAACTGACCATATCTCAGTGCGGAACACGAACTGTCCATCATATAGCTCCGCCTTTCAGTTTCCAAGGCAACGATCAGGCGGAACACGAACTGTCCATCATATAGCTCCGCCTTTCAGTTTCCATGGCAACACAGGCTTTCTGTTCCCCTCTCTGAAATAGCACACACGCCATTAGCTCCCTCTCTCTCTTTTAAAGGAACAGTTCAATTTAGAATATTCCTTCAGATCTCGTCACAGGAGAAAGAGAGAGAAAGCAATAGAGAAACAAAAAAAGAGATAGAAGAGAGAGAGGGGAGAAAGGGGGAGAGAAAGGGAAAGAAAGGTAAAGAGAGAGGGAAAGAGAGGCAGATACAGACAGAGAGACAGACAGGTGCAGAGCGAGCTAGAAAGAGAGAAAGTAATGGACACAGAGATAGAGAGATAGAAAAGAAAGAGAGAGAAAGAGAGACAGAGGGAGAATGTGGGAGGGAGGGATCGATTGGACCACAATGGGATTAGGGACTTCAAAGAAATTGAACAACGCATTCAAATATCTACTGCGGCACACTGATCTCATTATTCTGTAGTTTCTGTGTTATCGTTATGCAGGTCTTATCTGAGAGCAAGAGTCACTTTGTCAGCGGGGTATCAAGAAGGAATAAGACAATTCCATCGGTGCTTCCATCCTAAGCAGGGAACAAGTTAATCCTTTTTCGGAGAATGGAGACAACACGACTATTTTCATGGATTCTGATCCTCGTTTCTACAACGTGCCATCTGAGTAAGTCTCTATTTTAAATTCAAGACCACAGGCAAGAATTTGTGAAATTTGCAAACGATAATGCACAGTGGCCTTATTTTACCACTGACCCTTATTCAAAAGCTGGATCCTGAAAGAGGTGTGGCCGGTATTTGCAGGTATTGCAAGGAATACGTTCTCAATCCACTAAATCCCAATGAAACGGACCCCTTAATAATACTATCCTGACGAAGCGTCTCGGCCCGAAACGTCGACAGTGCTTCTCCTTATAGATGCTGCCTGACCTGCTGTATTCCACCAGCATGTTGTGTGTGTTGTTGTTTGAATTTCCAGCATCTGAAGATTTCCTCGTGTTTGCCCCTTAATAATTCCATTTTTTAAGAAGTGAAATCGCAACTTCTGCAATCCAGTTGGGAACATACTTCCTAAATTTTGGTAAAATCCAGACCGCATCCGATGGATCACCACACACATTCGAGCCGCTCTCCTGCGATTTGTCCACCCGTCCGACATCATCCCGTCCGAAACCCGGACGTGTCAAGTCCGCCCCCAGGAAAGCGGAGAGGGCGTGCGTCGAATTCATAAGGGGGTGAACTAAACCTCTCCAGCTCACTTTCTTTAAGAGCTCGTCTCTCCGTTCTCATCCCCCCTGTAGTCGATGAGTTGGAGATTTTCAGGGCGGTCGGAGAGGGGTGCGAATCAGATTGGGGGATCCAAGCGGGCAACAGAGTCCAGCGCTTCTACCCCCTGTTAATGCTCGGGGTGTGATGGGGAATTTTTCTGTAAACAGTTCCTGACACATTTCCAGTTCTCACAGTGATGCAGCGTGCTGAGATAAAGTACCGGATGGAAATCCCACCCACTATGGCCTCACTGTGCTGTGCTCCGAGACTGACTATGTCTGGTACCTTTGAGATTCTGAGAGAAGCCTCGGCGGTATCGATTTCATCCGGCGGGGGTTGAGTACGTGGAATGCACTGCCGGAGAGCATGATGGGAACAGAGTCATAGAGGTCACTTCAGAAGAGTATAAACTTTATATCATCCATTGCTTAATACCAGGACCGCACCTTTGGAAGGATGTGATAGCACCAAGTGTAGTGGGAGGAGGATTCATTGCCTGGGGAGGCGAGGTTCAGTCATTTGTTTGTTTACTCTGGAGTTGAAAGGGACATGGCTGAAACATATTCCGAAAGGAAGATTATTTTGGAATCGACCGCAGAAACGCCTTTCCCATCTCAGAGGCACCTCAGAGATGGGAGATCTAAGGATGGGAGATTTAGAGAGGTCCTGCGGGATCCCTTCTTCACCCAGACAGGTGAGAGCATCTGGGACACACTGCTGGGGTTAAGCTGTGTTAGCAGATTTCCAAACATCATTCAGGAAGTGTCCAGACGTAGAGCTGAGTCATCCAGGCATTG
>NW_026781307.1:610205-654817 GCF_030144855.1 Hypanus sabinus
CATGTCTTTCTGTTTTAAACAAAGGGACTTCCCTTCTTCCACCAGCAACTCTGCTCTCAAACGCATCTGTCCCATGTTCCGCACACTGCCCTCACCCCATCTGCCTGCCACCCAACTCAGGATAGGGCTCACCTTGTCCTCACCTACCACCCCACCAGCATCGGGGTGCAAAGCATAATTCCCCGTAACTCCCTCCAACTCCAATGGAATCCCGCTACCAAACACAAATCTCCACCCTCCCCCTCTTCTGCTTCCCGCAGCGATCGCTCCCTACGCGGCTCCCTTGTCCACTCGTCCCCTCCTCCCCCCATCACTTCCCACCGATCTCCCTCCTGGAATTTATCCTTGAAGGCGGAACATCGGCTACACATTCCCTTACACTACCTCCCTCGCCACCGTTCAGAGCCCCAGACAGTCCTTCCAGGTGAGGCGACACTTCACCTGTGAGTCAGCCGGTGTGGTATACTGCGTTCGGTGCTCCCGGTGTGGCCTTTTATATATTGGTGAGACCCAACGCAGACTGGGAGACCGTTTCGCTGAACACCTACGCTCTGTCCGCCAGAGAAAGCAGGATCTCCCAGTGGCCGCACATTTTAATTCCACGTCCCATTCCCATTCTGATATGCCGAGTTTGTCCTGAGTTGCCGCTGGAGTTTATATAGTCTGACAATAAACTGCTCCCACGGTGAACAATAAAATAAAGTGACTGTACCAACCGAACCGGAGCAGTAAGCGGGTTGTGATTCCACTCCGGCAAAGATCAAGTTTCATTATTGCCATCGTGCTCACCAGTCGTGGTTTTGCTGGAACTACATGATAGAAATTGGTATTGGAATAACTTGGTAAGGAGAGTTGCCCCTTCTTCCTTCCTCCAGCATCAACGCTGCCCTCAACCGCATCTTCGCTTAATTTATTCCTTCGCTGATGGGATCGACACGACCTGTCCAACCCCGTCTGTGCTTCAGCAGGAAGGCTCTGGAGGGGAATCATACAGATCCGACCCAACATTGCGAATCGTCCTTAGGGGAATATAAGGAGGAGATTGGTCCATCACATATTCCGTTGCTGAGAACGGAAGTGGATCACCGCCTCCTCGTTTCAGAACGGATGCCATTAAATCGGTCGTTGTTCACAGAAGATTTCATACATTGATATCTGGTTTATGTGGATTATTTTGTGAGGAAACATCAACGAGGCTTAGAAAGTTTTCGCTGACTTAGATGTATGCTCTGTTACTAACTTAACGATAAGTTGTATTCTCTGGAATTAGATATAGACGGGAAGTTAAATGTGTTCACTCTGATTTAGATGGGTGAAAGGCGTCTTTAAACGCCGGCGTTGAGATCGGTGAGTTGGACGCTTGTAAGGAACATTGGGCGTCACGCTGAATCTTGGCAAGAATGTGGAGAATACGTTTTCTGCTGAAACAGATGCGAATAGTTGACATGGTTATCATGGAGTAGGGCTAGTGAAACTTTGCAATTGACCACTTTAAAGGAAAAGAGAAGCTGAGTTTTTTTTTTACTTCGCTGTTCTGAGTTGAACAGAGATTAAATCCTGAGAAGCAACAGAGATGATCCAGGCGGTCGCAGCGTTACTCCGCTGAGATCACAGCTGAGTTGTTATCAATGACAATATAGGAGAACAATCGGGGGCGGGGTGGGCGGCGAATGTCCTGTTACTAATTCAAAATACTAGTAGCACACTCTGACAATAGCAGCTGTTACATACCCCGTGGGTATCTTGTGACTGTCTTATGACCATTATGGAATTGACTATCTGGTGAGGATGATTTAACGGTCTTGTGCTGGTGGGGTGATGTAATTTCTCGCCAGTGGGAGGTCACATTATAAGAGGTCATGTGATGGCGTGTTTCTACAGGTATCAAACGGGAAAGCCTTGCTGTGACGCAGGTCAGTTCGTAGTTTAATTCGTTAGTTACTCCGTTATGCTGCGTATTCGTCTCATGACGCAGTTTTAGTTTAAAATGGAGTTTTAATTTCTATCTTACTACTCAAAGGTTATTGCTGGCAGTTTAACCACAGCCCTGCCAGTTTTAGCCCAGTCGGGAAGTGAAAATTTATTGAAGTACAGAGACCCGAAGGATCGAGAACTGTTGGTGTTGTCGGCGATAATACAGGATCGACCTTATTGAAACCTCGTTCAAATTCGCTCCTATTTGACTGTCTAAATCCTTCGGACTTTCGTCTTTATCACTTTAAGAACTGTGTTCACATTTATCACTTTAAGAACTGTTCGAGTTTCCATGTAGCAGTTAACTTCCTGTTAAGTTAGTCGTATGCTTATTCTCCATTTGTTGCTGAGCTCAGTTTAAATAAATGTTTTATTTGTTTATGAAATACCTGTCTCAATTCTATATTAATTTTTGCCGTATCTTAACTACTGGGGGATCTCGGGATATGTTCCGTTTTTATGTTTAAATGCTTGTTTACTTATCAGTCGGTTTTGGAAAAGAGGGATACCCGATTATTTTGTTTAATTGGTTTGTGAGTGGTGTTCCGCAACAAAGAATACTGACGACTTTCTGGCATCGCCAGACCCGGAGTTATTAGCGAAGGCGAAAAAGAGTGATGTATCTGAGATGGCAAACAAGTTGGAACTGAAAGGTACTTTGAGGACTACAACAAAGCCTGTAATTCAGAGAAAAATCGCGGCACACTATGTAGAGTCGGGTGATTTTGATGAAGATATGTTCCCAATAAGTAATCTAGAGACGCAGTTACAAATCGCACAAACGAAGTTAGAACATAGTAAAGCGGACTTGGAGCGATATAGGTTAGAAGTTGAAAATAAACCGAGGGCATTTGAACTTGTGATGGCGGAATTAAAGTCCGGTGATCAGTCCTCTGGTTCTGGAAAAACGTTTTCTGTTCGTCAGGATATTAAATTGGTTCCAACATTTAGTGAACCAGAAGTAGAGAAATATTTTCAACATTTTGAAACTGTTGCTCAGATTTCAGAGTGGCCGCAAGAGAAATGACAAGTGACATCACAGAGTTTAATTAAAGGCAAGGCACAACAAGTTTATATAGTTTTAACAGCTGAGCAAGCACTTGGTTATGAAATTGTGAGGCAGAGTATATTAAAACTTATGAGCTGGTTCCGGACGCTTATAAAGAAACATTCAGAAATTTGAAGAAATCCGTGAAAAAAAAACGTACATAGAATTTGCCGACGATAAAGCAGTGTGTTTTCAGAGATGGGTTTCCTCTAAAAGTGTAGATGGGGACTATAATAACTTGAAAGAGTTGATTTTAATGGAGGCACTTAAAGGTGCATCCCTTTTGAAGTAAGGGCATACTTAAATGAGAGCGACACTGCTACATGGAAGTAGTCTGCTAAATTAGGTGATGAGGGTGGTTTAATCCACAAGAATAAATTTCCTCAGGGCAGAACTTTCGAAAGGAACACTAGCGCAGAGAGTCAAGGTAAACAAGAAATTAAATCAGAAGTTAGTGAGAGAAGTAAAGAGGAAGAAAAACCTGTGAAGGAGAGACAGTTTGGTCCCATTTGTAATTATTGTAAGGAACCTGGTCACGTAATAGCTGTTTCCAATTGAACAAGAAAACGAAGGAAGCAGTACCAGATGCTTGTGTGCAACATACTGAAACACCTGAAAATCCACGGGTTTCGATAAATACAAATGAAGCTTTGTCAGTGTCTAACCAAGTTAAGAGAGGATATGATCATTTTACAACCGAAGGATTTGTGTCCTTGAATGACGGATCCACTCGGGTGCCAATAAAAATCCTTAGAGATACTGGATCTTCTCAATCACTGACGTTAGACAGTGTGTTAAAGTTTAATGATGAGTCTGACACTGGTGAGGTGAACTATATACGAGGTGTTGGGGGTCCCCTTATGTCAGTACTTTTCCATAGAGTAAATATAAGGTCAGGGTTGGTTACAGGACTTGTTCAAGTAGGACGACAACCCAGCGTACCCGTAAATGATGTTTCTTTATTGTGAGGCAATGACTTCGCAGATGGACAAGTTTTTCCTGAAGTGCATTTGACAATAAATTCAGAGGAAGCACGGATGAGTTCTAACACAGATTCCTTTCGCGTTGTAACTCGAGCTATGGCTAAAAAGCTTGATGTGTATTATGAAGTTGTTACCCATGACAGTTCATCACCGGATTCGTATTTTCAGGATGTATCAGAAACTTTCTTACCTTCATTGTTTGATCAAGGTTCTTGGAGTAAGTCTGACCATGAAGAATTGTCTCTGTCTCGGAGAGAGGTGATAGCAGAGCAGAGTAGAGACCCTGAGATTATGAAATTAAAGGGACAAGCTCTCCCAGATAGTGAAATTGATAAGGTGCCAGTAGGATATTATTTTGAGAAAGGAGTACTAATGAGGAAGTGGAGATCACCTACAATTCCTGCAAGTGATGAATGGAAGTTTGTTCACCAGGCAGTAGTTCCTAAAGTTTATCGAAATGAGGTTTTATATTTTAGCTCATAGTACGCCCTTGGGTGGACATCAAGGGATGAAGAAAACTGTGGACAAGGTTTCTAAACATCTTTACTGGCCTGTTTTGAGAAAAAGATGTGGCGACGTTCTGCAGAACATTTTATACTTGTCAAATTATGGGTAAACCTGATCAAGTTACTCCATTGGCCCCACTGCAGCCTATTCCCGCATTTGGTGAACCGTTTTCCAAAATTATTATAGGTTGTGTAGGCCCATTACCAAAAACAAAAACTGGTTATCAGTACTTGCTGACTATCATGTGGACTGCGTCTAGATTTGCAGAGGCAGTACCACTTAGGAATGTAACTACTAAAACTGTAACAAAGGCTCTTAAAAAATCTTTACTTATTTAGGGTTGCCTAAGGAAACACAATCTGAACAACGTAGTAATTTTATGCGTGGATTGTATCAACAGATAGTTTATAAACTGGGAGTTAAGCAGATTACCTCGTCTGTATACCATCCAGAATCTGAACGAGCCTTGGAGAGCTTTCATTCTACCCTAAAGACTATGATTAGTACGTATTGTGTAGAAAATTAAAAATGATTGAGATGAGGGCATACACTTACTTCTATTTGCTGTACGAGAGTTGGTACAGGAATCATTAGGTTTTAGTCCATTTGAACCTGTATTTGGGATAGAGCTATAGGACCTCGGGACTTATTAAAAGAAGAATCGATTAATAAAGAGGTACACACTAATTTGCTGGACTATGTTTTAAAATTTAAGGACAGATTACATAAAGTTTGTAGCTTAGCCCGGGAAAATTTAAAATCGGCTCAGTAGAAAATGAAAACCTGATACGATAGAAAAGCTAGGATGAGATCATTGAAGCTTGGAGGTAAGGTGTTGGCTCTTTCCCGGTGCAAACGAATCCTTTACAAGCTGATTTACATGGTCCCTATGCAATTATGTCTAAAGTTAATGATGTGGATTCTGTGATAAAAGCTCCAGATCGAAGAGGGCTAACACAACTTTGCCATATAAATATGATAAAACCATATTATGAGAAGCAGTCTGCTACTATGACTGTTGTGGTCAATAATAATGAGTCTGATCTCACTGGGAACTTACTGGACGATTCATCTGAAACTCATTCTAAACCCATCAGTGTTTTTGCCAGATTATCGAACTCAGCCATTCTGCGAAAAATTGATGAGAAATTAGCTCATTTACAGCCAGAGCAGAAGCAGCAGATGAAACAATTATTTTTTAAAATATAAGGATTTATTTCCAGACGTTTCTAGAAGAACCATAGCAGCTTCACCTGATGTAGATGTTGGAGATGCCAAATCCATCAAGCAAAATCCATATAGAATGAGCATGGAAAAATGTGAACATACTAAGAAAGAAATTAAGTATATTTTAGAGAATTATATTATTAGACCTTCTAACTCGAATTGGAGTTCACCTTGTGTCATGGTGTCGAAGTCAGACGGCAGTATTTGTTTTTGTACATACTACAGGAAGGTGAATGCTGTAACGAGAACAGATGCGTATGCAATTCCTAGAGTGGATATTTGTGTAGATAAATTTGGAAAAGCAGCGTTCTCTACAAGGATTGATTTGTTGAAAGGGTATTGGTGTGTTCCATTGACAGATAGAGGTAGAGAGATTTCTGCATTTCTAACCCCATCTCGGTCATATGAATAGAATTTTCTTCAAGTTGGGATGAACGATGCCACAGGTACATCCCAGCGGATGATTAATTCTGTGATTCAGGGTTTAAAAGATACAGATGCTAATATTGACGATTTAGTAACAGGAAATGATACTTGGGAAGCGCGTGTTACTGTGGTGGAGAAACTATCTAAAAGGCTTTCAAAAGCTAAGTTAACTATCAATTTGGCTAAAACTGAATTTGGTTATGCCACTGTGACTTAGCTTGGTTATGTTGTAGGTCCGGGCTTTGTTAAGGAAAATGGTTAAGGAAATAAACCAGACTCCAATTTAGCAACAAAGGAATTACAGGAGTATAATATTTTGCAACACACCTACTGCACAGTAATTTGTAAGGTGTTGTATAAAAATGCTATGCAAATTGTGTATGTTGTAAATTTTATACATTTGTTTTTATTTTTGTAAATAGTTAATTGTTAAAATTCTGCTCATGACAGAGCAAATTTATTTTTGGAGGTAGGTGTTACATACACCGTGGGTATCTTGTGACTGTCTTATGACCATGATGTAATTGAGTATCTGGTGAGCATGATGTAATTGGCTTGTGATGGTGGGGTGATGTAATTTCCCGCCTGTGAGGTCACGTGATGAAATTTTCCATCCAGTGAGAGGACATGTGATGGCCTGCTTCAACAGGTATAAAACGGGAAAGCCTTGCTGTGACGCAGGCCAGTTCGTCGTTTAATTTGTTAGTTACTCCGTTATGCTGCGTATTCGTCTCAGGACGCAGTTTTGTTTTAAAGTGAAGTTTTAATTTCTATCTTACATCTCAAAGGTTATTGCCGGCAGTTTCGCCACAACGCTGCCAGTTTTAGTCCAGTCAGAGAGTGAAGAATTTATTGAAGTACAGACCCGAAGGATCGAGAAAGTTGCTGTTGTCGGCGGTAATGCAGGATCGACCTTATTGAAACCTCGTTCAAAGTCTCTCCTAATTGACTGTCTAAATCCTTTGGACTTTCGCATTCATCGCTTTAAGAACTGCTCGAGTTGCCGTGCAGCAGTTAACTTCCAGTTAAGCTAGTCGTTTGTTTACTTTTCATTTGTTGTTGAGCTGAGTTTAAATAAATATATTTGTTCATGAAATGCCTGTCTCAATTCTATATTCATTGTTGCCGTATCGTGACACAGCACACTGTGATATATCAGAGACCCAGTCATTTTAATGTTTAGCGTATTTCCATTTCTTTTTACTGAGGAGTGGTCGATGGATTTGACAAAATATAAATTCGACGCCAGGCAAATTCATAACCGTACTTTGAGCGCGTTTATGAGCGCGTTATCAAGTGAACATTGGTCAGAGCGTGTTCAGTTACTGTTAGGGCCCATAAAATTCACGTGCTGCGATTAGCTGGAAATGGAGACAGGAGCCCAGCACCAGGTAGGAACAGAGACTGTAGGGGGAAATGTTATGGTGTTTCAATATACCTACTTGCAAATGCAGTATGTCTAGTGTTCATACGATTTCAGTGCTGTGTTTTAAATTGCTTGGCTATCCGGATGTGTCTTTTTATTCTTCCTGTGAATCTATATTTCCAGCAATATTCAGTGCAATAATGTAACAAATTGAAATGTGCTGCTAATCATAATTAATATGTAGATAATCAACATTGTGCCGAATCTAACGTCACCTCTGATTATTATCATTTGTTTACGACTGCGTGGATCAACCATTCCTTTGAGCAGGAAATTATTCCATGGCCTGAAAACTGTTGGGTAACTTAGATGTGTGTCCGCTGATTGAATATTTCAACCTTATGGTTTGAAGCAGAATTAATAGTTCAGTGCGTGATAGCGATCACTGCGTTTCCCTGAAACTCTGATCTGCCACATGACGTTTACCTAGTATTATCTGCCTCTCATTTGTTTCAAAGTTTTATTTGATATCACTTGCCGCATCCAAATTTCACACGTTGGGGACGCAGTCGGACGATTTTATAGCCTCTTTAATGAGACTGACGAATTATTGGATTATCCTGTAGTGGGACTGTGACCATATAACAAATCATATAACAATCACAGCACGGAAACAGGCCATCTCGGCCCTCTTAGTCTGTGCCGAACTCTTAATCTCACCGAGTCCCACCTACCCGCACTCAGTCCATAACCCTCCACTCCTTTCCTGTCCATATACCTATCCAATTTTACCTTAAATGACACAACTGAACTGGCCTCTACTACTTCTACAGGAAGCTCATTCCACACAGCTATCACTCTCTGAGTAAAGAAATACCCCCTCGTGTTTCCCTTAAACTTTTGCCCCCTAACTCTCAAATCACGCCCTCTCGTTTGAAATCTCCCCTACTATCAATGGAAACAGCCTATTCACGTCAACTCTATCTACCCCTCCCGAAATTTTAAATACCTCGATCAAATCCTTCCTCAACCTTCTACGCTCCAATGAATTGAGATCTAACTTGTTCAACCTTTCTCTGTAACTTAAGTGCTGAAACCCAGGTAACATCCTAGTAAATCGTCCCTGCACTCTCTCTAATATACTCGCTTTTGATGGGATTTCTCTCCGATAATGGAATGACTTTACGCAGAATCTCCCGCCGGAACCCGGTCTGAAAAACCTGCATACATTGGATATGGGTGGGGGTCGGGACGTAGCTCCATTCGATGGCATCTGAGTGCTGTTTCCCTTTAGAGCAGAGTCACAGTGTCACAGAAAAAAAAACACAGCACAGAAGCAGGTTCTTTGGAACACCTAGTCCGCGCCGAAGCATTAAACCTGCCTCACCCCTTCCACCTGCACCCGGGCCATCGCCCTCCATACCCCTCCCATCGATGTATCTATCTAAATTTCTGTTAAATTTTAAAATCGAGCTTCGTGCAGCACTTGTCCTTGCTGTTCGTTCCACCATCTCACTACCTCCCGAGTGTAGAACGTTCCCCTCAAGTTGTTGCTGAACATTTCAGCTTTCACTCCGAACTCATGACCTCAGCGGAATCCGTCTGCTTGCTATTACTCTGTCTATAACCACTCATAATCTTCAGTACTTCTTTAAATCTACCCTCTAACGTTTACATGCCAAGGAATAAATTCCTAACGTAGCCAATCTTGCCTTATAACTCAGATCTGTACTGTTTCAACCCGATTCACTTGTTTTCTGCAGGAACGTGTCAAATTTCTCTTTCACGACCACATAAGCAGCATCGATTGCCTTGCCTTCATTAACGTTCCCGGTAACCTTCTCGAGAAACCCTAGAAGATTGGTTAGACAAGACCTGCCAGAAAGAGCCATACTGACTACTTTAATCAGTCGCTGTCTATCCAAATATTCATATATCTGGTCCCTGACAATACCAACCAGTAATTTTCCCACTATTGATGTCAGGCTTGAAGTCCATCATTTCCTGGTTATTTTAAGAGGTTTTAATAAACACAGAGGATCAAACTTATCTATACTCCACTCCTGCGTATCACACCTGTCGCTGAGGATGACGTAACAAATTCTATTCGGGCCCCAGAATTCTCTGCATTTGTCTCCCAAAGGGTCAAAGGGAACACGTTGTCAAGTCCTGGGGGTGTATCCACTCTAATTCAGTCGGTTGTGAGGAAGGCGAATCCAATGTTGGCATTCATTTCTAAAGGTATAGAATATAATGCAGGGAGTTGATGTTGAGGCTGTATAAGGTACTCGTAAAATCATACTTGGAGTATTGTGTGCAGTTTTGGGCTCCTTATTTTAGAAAGAATATGCTGACATTGGGGAGGGATCAGAGAAGATTCGCAAGAACGTTTCCAGGAATGGTAGGATTATACCGGATGAGGAACGTCCTGCAGCTCTGGGCAGTATTCGCTGGAGATCGGGAGAATGAGGGGAGAATCTCATAGAAACGCACCAAATGTGAAAAGGCCCGAAGAGATTAGCTACGGCAAAGTTATTTCCAATGGTGGGTGATTCTAGGATAAGAGCGCCCGACTTCAGGAGTGAAAGACGTCCTTTTAGGACTGAGATGCGGAGAAATTGCTTTAGTCAGAGGGTGGAAAATCTGTGGAATTTTTTGCCGCGTGCGGCTCTGGAGATCAAGTGATTGGGTGCATTTAGGGCAGAGATATATACGTTCATGATTAGTCAGGCATCAAAGCGTGTGGGTGAAGGTAGGGGAGTGGGAATGACAGGATGAAGTGGATCAGCCCATGATTGAATGGCAGAGCAGACTCAATTGGCCGAATTGCCTACTTCTGCTCCTATATCTTATGGTCTTATGGCCTTATGGTCTAATTCATCTCAAGACAGTAAATAACGTATCAATTGTAATCTGTATTGGGTCCTCGTTGCTGCCTGGTCTCAGTTCTATAGAGTCTGCGCCCATCATCTGAGTAAACACCAATGAAAGAGAAAACTCATGTAAGATCTCCGCCATCTGTTCTGTGTAGATGCATAGATTACTAGTCAGAGTTTTCAGGGGAGCAATTTTCTCCTTTGCAGTTCTTTGAGACGAGAGCAACTACTTCAGGCAAATGTGGTTTGATCTGTGGAATTCGTTGCCACAACGCGTAGTGGATGTTGCCATTGGGTGTATTTCTGGCAGAGATGAATATATTTTAGATGCCTACGTAGCTTCAGGATTACAGGACAAGCCAAGAATATGGATTTGGGGAAATAAAAGGAAACAGCCATGAGTGAATGTTGGAACACACTCGATGGCCAAAGGACCTAATTCTGCTCCCGCTGTATATCTCATTTCTTACCTTAACTGAATGAAGTCTCCTTCGCATCCCATATCAGGTTCTATAAAGACCCAGGGACAATTACTGACTCGTCCACTGAGATCATTACATTTGTCTTCAGCATTTAAATTTACAGTGAGTTTTCATTGTAGGAACTTTGGCCAGAAATGATTTGCTATCCTTTGTATTGCTAACTTGCTCCATTATCTCTCCTGGTTCAAGTCAAACCTGCGGTGTGGGCTTTATTGGAAAAAAGCTGCCTGGCCTGCTGTGTTCCACCAGCATTTTGTGTGTTTTGTTGTTTGAATCAGCATCTGCAGATTTCCTCGTGTTTGCTCATGATCTCTCCGATTCGTTAGACCTGCGGTGAGAGCTTGATTGGAAGAAAAGCCCACAACTGGAATCAAACGAAGACTGCAGGCGAGGAAACAGCAACAAGTGAACCAGCCCGAGGACTGAGAGCACCGACTGGAGAGAACCCTTCTGACCCCGAGCTACCTTTGATTCAGTCGGGAGAAAGTTTGGTGAGTTCTGGGATACAGTTTCCTCTCCAGTTCAGGTGCAAAACGCCCCTCTGCACGGGTCACTCCCTCCCTGGAAGCGAGCCTAATGCACCAAAAATCTTAATTCTTCCATGCTACAGCAAGTCTTTATCCACGTATTAAACCGCAAAATCGTCCTACTCTTATGCTCAAAATCTCGTGTCTCGGCTAGCAATCCTGAGATCACAACACTGGAGGCCCCGATCTTTAACTTAGCACATAACTCCCTGAATTCACGTGGCAGAATCTCGTCAGTCGTCCTATCCGTGTTTCCCCTCCCTCTTCAGTGTTCTCAGAACTCGATCCGAGCTATCCCGGACCCTGTCACAACGGAGACAGCATAACAGCCGCGAATCGTTCTCACCCAGAGCCTCCTGTCCGTTCCCGTACAAACGAATCCCCAAACATCGCGGCTTACCTCTTCTTCTCGTCTGAATCCCAGAGGCAGACTAAGCGTCAGAGACCCAACCACTATGTCCTTCCTCTGTTAGGTCACTCCTCAAACCACCCGCACCCCGACAGCATCCAAAGTGATATACCTGTTGCTCAGGGTGGGACAGCAGGGTAGTCTGTACTGGCTCCTTAACCCCTTTCCCCTTCCTGACTGGCACACAGTATCCTGTGACCTCCACCCTGGATGTAACTACCTCTTCTATGTGCCCTATCAGCCACACCTTCATCCCCCCGAATAATCGGGAGTTCATCCAGCTCCAGCTCCAGCTCCTTAACGAGGTTTATTTTCAAGCTGCTGCTGAGTGCGCTTCTCGCATTTGTAGTGGTTGGAGATATTTCAGGTTTTCCTTCATCACCCAAGGTGAGCACTGAACTGTGCTGCGTGTCGGCCCAACGTAGAAACTTGCGCTTTTTTCTCTCTGGTTCACTCTGAATCCTCTCTTTCCTGAGGCCTTGGAGACGCTAACGATCATCCCCCTGTCTCTGTCCACTCGGAAGGCGACCTTTGCGACGATGGCCGCTGCGCCTTTGTGCAAAGAGCAAAATCCTTGAATTTGCTCTCGCAAATTAATCCGAACCGCCGGTGGCCGCTGGTCAAAGCTCCATTTCGCTGCCGAGAAATGCCGCTGCCTTTTATACTCGTGAACTGGAACTGATCGAAGTTACCAGCTGGAGGCAGAGAGAGAGAAAGAGAGAGGTACAGGGAGGGACGCGTTGGGGAACGAAGTGATATCAGACAACCGTACACTCATCAAAATATTTACTACTGTAACTTGATCTTGATATTCGATTGTCTCTGTGTTACTGTAACGCAGGTCTTATCTGAAAAAAAAGCAATTATCGTCAGTGGGCACTTGAAGAAAGAAAAGAAAGCATCGCTTCTCCCTCAGAACAAGGAACGAGCTCTTGCTTTTTCAGAGAATGGAGAGAATGCGAAAATATATCGTCTTAGCTACTGCGTACATTGTCTGTAAGTCTGCTTTCTGAATTAAAGACCACGGTAAAAAACTTGTGAAATGTTAAAACGATTATGCGCTGGGACCTTATTTCATCACTGATCCTTATTCATAATGTAGATCCTGAAAGAGGAAGGGCCGGTATTTCCAGTTATTACAAGGAACACGCTCCCCGATCCATTCCGTCCCTGTTCAGAAGATTCAGCAAAATCAGACATTGCACTTTCACTAGAACTCCAAATTCTAGACGCGAAATCGCAACTTCTCCACTCCAGTTGGGAACATACTTGCTAATTTTCTGCAAAATCCAGATAGGATTCATTCGATCACCAGACGCCTTCAAGTCACTCTCCTGGGATTTGTCCACCCACCTGGCAGCAACCCGTCCTAAACCCGGTCACGTCAAGTCTGCTCCCAGCCAACGCGGTGGGAGCGTGCATGAATTTCCTACGGAAACGAGCGCATACGGCAGATAAGGCACCCACACTCATTTAGCTCAGTGTTCGACAAGTCGGCCCCATCTGTAACTGATCAGTTCCAAGTTTGCAGTGCGTCGCGCCCATTCTGAGCGTCAGGAGAGGGAGAGAGGCGGATTGGGTGGCCAAGCTTGCGGCAGAGTCTAGCGGGTCCACACCCTGTTCAGGATCGGAGTGTGATGGGGAAGGTTCTGATTCATTTCCAATTCACACTCTGATACAACGTGCTAAAATAAAGTTCCTGATCCAAATCCCACCCCCTCTGGCCTCAGTTTGCTAGTTTCAAACTTAAGTACGTCTGGAACCTTCGCGTTGAAACGCTTGTCCGGTCTAATAATAATAATAATAATAATAATAATAATAATAATAATAATAATAATAATAATAATGATAATAATAATAATAATAACAATAATAATAATAATAATAATAATAATAATACTAATAATACTAATACTAATAATAATAATAATAATAATAATAATAATAATAATAATAATAATAATAATAATAATAATAATAATAATCAGATGTTTAAGGGAGGAGGGAAGAGATGTTCTGAGAAGATTAAGTGGAACTGATTTCACACAGCGAGTGTTGAGAACAGGGAATGCACTGCCGGAGAGCATGATGGGAACAGAGTCGCAGAAGTCCCTAAAGACGAGGATCATCTTTGTATGAATCTCTCGTTAATACCAGGACCACACCTTTGGAAGGATGGAATAGCACAGGGTCCAGTGGGAAGGGCCCGAGTCCACCTGTGTGGCAAGATTCGATCCTTTGATTGCTTTCCCTGAAACACAGAAGTTAAAAGGTTCATGGCTGAAACATATCAGAAAGGAATGTTATTTTACAATAGACCGCAGGAAACCCTTCCCCATCTCAGAAGCAGGTAAAATAGAGGTCAGAGATAAAAGATTTAGAGCGATCCTCCGGGATCCATTCTTCTCCCAGTGAGGAGTGAGCATCTGAAACACACTGCTGGAGAGAGCAGAGGAAGTGGATTTATTAACATCAACTAGGAATTGTCCCGATATACAGTTGAATCATCCAGGCTTAGCTATATACCGGGTAACTGCTGGAAGATGGGGTTGATCCAGGCGGGTGCCCAAAATTCGTCTCTGCAACAACTGGCGTCAGGGAGTCTCAGTGTAATACAGCACCGAATCAACCGATTCTTCAGGTCAACAAGCCGATCAGAGTTTGATCCGTTTCCCTCCAGAAATATCCTCTCTTAGTTTATTCGCTCGTTACGTGTCGCATCGTATCATGAGACCGATCGTGGTCCAGTTATTACGATTACTCTTGACTTTTTTTCCTAACGAACTGTTTGCCTTTGAATTCTTCTAGGCAGTACCCATACAGGCCGAGTGACCACAGACATTACTATCCATCACCTGCTCCCATGGTTTTACATGACCCCGATCGAGGAGCTAAGCAGGTGCTTCGCCTTTGCCCCGGGAAATCTGCAGGCCAGCGAAGGATGGGGAGCTTTATGCCTCCTTTGGTAGAGACCAATCTTTCAAATATCCTCAGTACCGATGACCCATCCAGTTCAGTTGGCAACATATTCAACGTGGTGTAAATACCCGGTTTCCTATTAAATCGCCCGCAGCCCCAAGCGCTCGAGTTCTTGATACACCAAAAATGGAGCAAGGATTATGTGCAGTGACGCTGTTTATGTGCCTCATGATTTTAAACAACTCTGTAAATCAAACTCCGTCTCGTACGGTCATCCGAATAGCGTCCTCTCTCGTTGAACCCTTCTGTATGACGTAGCCGTCTGATTCCAAGTTTCTGTCCGTTTCCAGATCGCGGGTATAATGACCTGCTCACCAGGAAGAGTGAGGGTGACGACATCCCGCTGAGTATGATGGAGAACTCTGCCGCTTACATCTACACCCAGAGCGACGAGTCCGACTTATTGGCCATCGAATATCTGGAAAAGGAGCGCAGGCATAAAGATAGCAATGTGATTGACGAAGCATGGAAGCTGGCAGTTAAACGACGACAAAAAGACCTGAAATATGTCCAAAGGCCCCACGGTCTCAAAGAAGAACACGTGGTGGCGTTAATTGCCTACACGCTTCTTGGTAATGAATCTAAGCAGTCCGGTAGGATTTATGCTGCACTCTACAGGCAGTTCAATGCGGCGATGAGGTTGTACGGGGCTAACGACTCCGTCTACGCGGAGAAATTTCGCTTCAAAAGTTTCCAGTACCTTCTATCCGTTGCCATCGACAGACTAAAACCGAGCTTGAATGAAACACGCCGGCTGATCTACAGAACAGTGAACAAAACTTTCACTGGGAAGGTGGGAGATAGAATAAAATTTGGCCAGTTTGCTTCGTGCTCTCTCCACACCGGGAATGAGCAATTCGGCAGTAAAACAATATTTAAAATTTACTCTCAGTACGGTGCCCAGATAGGAAAATACTCGGTTAACTACAGTCAGGAGGAGGTTCTGATTCCGCCGTATGAAGCGTTCAAAATCACGAGTTACGAACCGCGTCCTGACGGAGTTGATATTTCTCTCCAGACGGACGGTGTGGCTGGGATCCGAGTAAGGGTGGAGAGGGGCAGAGATGGCGAGATGAGGGTGCTGCGGTATGAGGAGACCTCCATGTCCTCGTTCCAGTTGTTTATCATCCTGACGCTGTGGGATCTATTTCTGCAAAGATATAGAGAGCGTATGGGGGTGGAGGGTTGGTGAACTATCAGGTTCGATACACACGTCCCATTTCTCCCGATTACTTTTTATCTGCTCCTTCGCAGTCTATCTCTGTCACTGAACAATATTGCCCCGTGGGCAAAGACGGATCTTGCAACAGCAATAGCTTAACTCAGGGGAAGACGATGCACTCGGTCGACTCTATATTTTGTTTCTCTTGTGCAAAATTCAGAGAACACAGAGAGTATGTCTGTGGTATTCTGCTGTGAGTCACCCCCGCCGCTGCACAGCCCAACGGCTTTCTATCGTTTGTCCCGCGCTGATGAAATCTGATCGAGGGAAGTGCAGACGAATGAACTGTGGGAGCTCTAAGGATGCTGGACAATACACAGCGACTGGCAAATCCCTGAGACCAGATCAAAGTACAGATGCTGTTTCAATTACTATCGTATTTTAGCACACATAGCCGCAGCAAAAATTGGTTCATGTAGTTGTGCTTGAGTGCTGGAGCGGGGGTGGGGGTGGGGGCGAAGGGGTGTGGGTGTTCATGCACGTCTGTATTTTGCACAATATCCAATAAAACACTGGAGTTTTAAAATCTCAGGAGATAAACAATTTTTGACATACTCCAGCCACGATTTATCTCAGACCGGTTATTGAGGACACTACTCAGGTTGTGAGAAACGGGTGACCAGATTATCGAAGAAAACCATTTCCCTTCACGGACGTCTTCTGGAGTACAAAGATAGTCCCTCATTCGCGGAACAATAACCCGCAAGCCGACTGGCACTGTCTATTTTACACCAGCCGATGCGAGAATAATAAAAAAAGGGGCGGGGGTTGTGATCTGTACAAACTGACAGGTGGGAGGCAAGAACAGGTGGCATTTCAGGTGGGTGTCTGAGGTGACGTGAATGAAGAAGCTGACAGATGGAAGAGGTGAAGGGTTGATGGTGCAGGGAGTCTAATGGGACAGGACGGTGGATCACAAGGTGAAGCGACGGAAGAGGGCAACCAATGAGGTGTAAAGGGGAGGAGGGGTGAAAAGCAGTGGTCATCGAGTAACCAGTGTGGGGAGAAGGTGAGAGTAGACGAGAAGTAGTCTCAAGGTAACTAGTGTGGGAAATGGAGAAATAGAGGTGGGGGTGGGGTTGTGGGATTATTACTGGAATGTAGATAAATCGATATATCATCATAATTACCAGAGAGCTTGTGGATGACGTAAATACAGGGCGACACGCACAGAATGCTTGAAGAACTCAGCATCTATAGAAGGGAACAAAGGCTCGACGTTCCGGGCCGAGACACTTCACAGGGACGCGAAAGAAAAGGCGGAAGCCGAGGAAAAGAAGCTAGAGTAGGGATGGAGTGTAATCTGAAAGGTGTGAGGTGCGTCCCAGTGGAGGAGGGGGAGTTGCTGTGAAGCAAATGGGAGAAGCTGGGGGGGCTTGAACCAACTACCGGATGGCAGCGACGGCAAAAGATCATGGCCTGTGTGATGGGCGGTACTGTGTGGGGTCTTTGATGATGGACGGTGTTGTGTGGGGTGTTTGTTGATGGACGGTGCTGTGTGGGATCTTTGATGATGCACGGTGCTGTGTGGGATCTTTGTTAATGGACGGTACTGTGTGGGGTCTTTGTTGCTGGACGGTGCTGTGTGGGGTGTTTGTTGATGGACGGTGCTGTGTGGGGTGTTTGTTGATGGACGGTGCTGTGTGGGATCTTTGATGATGGACGGTGCTGTGTGGGATCTTTGTTGCTGGACGGTGCTGTGTGGGGTCTTTGTTGATGGACGCTGCTGTGTGGGGTCGGCTCTATATTTTGTTCCTCTTGTGTCAAATTAAGAGATCACCGAGAGTATGTCTGTGGTCTTCTGCTGTGTGGCCCCCCATCCACTGCACAGCCCGCCGGATTTGTGTTCCTATTTTACACTCTCACCCCACTGTTGTTTGCACCGCGCTGATGAGATCTGATCGAGAGAAGTGCAGGCGAATGAAGTTTGGGAGCTCTCAGGAGGCTGGACAATACACAGCGACTGGCAAATCCCTGAGACTAAATCGAAGTACAAATGCTGTTTCAGTTACTATCGCATTTTAGCACACATAGTAGCCGCAAAAATTATTGGTTCATGTGCTTGTGTGTGAGTGCTGGAGCGGGGCAGCGGTGTGGTGTTCATCCACGTCAGTATTTTGCACAATATCCAATAAAACACTGGAGTTTTAAAATCTCAGGAGATAAACAATTTTTGACATACTCCAGCCACGATTTATCTCAGACCGGTTATTCAGGGGACTACTCAGGTAGTGAGAAACGGGTGACCGATTATCAAAGAAAAACATTAACCTTCACGGACGTCATCTAGAGTACAAATATAGTCCCTCATTCGCGGAACAATAACATTGTGTCTAAAAAACAAAATGAAATGCACATTTCACGCCAGCAGAGGGCGCTCGTGCACACGAACATTGCCGTAATGAATCAACCAATCACAAGACACAGGAGCAGGGTTCTACCCCGTACCCGCAAGCCGACTGGCACTATCTACTTTACACCATCCGATGCGAGAATAATGAAACAAAGGGGCGGGGGTTGTGATCTGTACAAACTGACAGGTGGGAGGCAAGAACAGGTGACACTTAAGGTGGGTGTCTGAGGTGACGTGAATGAAGACGGTGATATTTGGAAGAGGGGACGGGTTGAAGATGCAGGGAGTCTAATGGGACAGGGCCGTGGATCACAGGATAAAACGAAGGAAGAGGGCAGCAAATGAAGAGTAAAGGGGAGGAGAGGTGAAAAGCAGTGGTCATCGGGTATCCAGAGTGGGGAGAAGGTGAGAGTAGACGAGAAGTAGTCACAAATTAACTAGATTGGGAAATGGAGACATAGAGACAGGGGGTGGGGGGGATTATTACTGGAAAGTGGATAGTTCGATATTCAAACCATCATAATTACCAGACAGCGTGCGAATGACGTAAATACACAGCTACACGCACAACATGCTGGAAGAACTCAGCATCAATGGAAAGGAGCAAAGACTCGACGTTTCGGACCGAGAAAATTCATAGGGACGGGAAAGAAAAGTCGGAATCCGGGAGAAACAAGTTAGGCTAGGGTTGGAGTGCAATCTGGACGGGGTGGGCTGCGTCCTGGTGGAGGAGGGGGAGTTGATGTGTTGCAAGTGGGTCGGGCAGCAGCGATGAAGTGAGATACTGTGAGTTAGTAGATGGAAACATTAAAGGATGAATCTGATTGGATGACGCAGAAGCGGACGTAGGAAGGGAATGGGAAGAGAAGGGAGTCACGAATCACGTCACCCAATGTTCCGATATGCAAGAGTCAAATGAACTTTCATTCAAAACTGCACAGGTCCTACATCAGTCTCATATGAACGTTTTTCTTTTTCTTTCACATAGTCATGTATGTTTTCAAGGTGACATTTTATTGTCCTAGAATCTGCACTCTCACACACCACCCTGGGTGATTTACGATATTATTTTTAATTAACATAACATCACCATCTTCTCCACCTTATCTATCTTTTCGACACACTGTGTGTCATTGGACATTAAGCTCCCAGCCTTAATCTTTCATCCACGATTCCGGGATGCCTGCAGCATCGTGCCTGCCAATCTGCAAATGCGCTGGGAATTCATTTACCCTGTTCCCTACACCCCGTGCATTCTGGTACGATACCTCCAGTCCTGCATTCACCATTTACGATTTTTTCCCCTCATGCTCAACTTTATGAATCCTAACTTTGCACGAGGTCCTTCCACCATCGGCATCAGCTACCTGCTCTGACACTGTCCTTCTCGTCCCCCTGAAACTCTAGTGGAAGCAACACCGTGCAGCATTAATAAACCTTCCCGCTGGGATATGATTTCCTTCCAGTTCAGGTGCAAAATATCTCTTCTACATTGCAGGCGTCCGCTAAATTAGCTGATAAGAATGCTTTAATCCACAAGAATAAAGATCCGAAGAGCAGAATACTTGAAGGAAATTAGAGCAGAGAGTCAAGATGAACAGGAAATTAAATCAGAAGTTAGTGAGAAAAGTAAGGAGGAAGGAAAACCTGTGAAGGAGAGACAGTTTGGTCTTATTTGTAACTATTGTAAGACACCTGGTCACGTAATGGCTAACTGTTTCCGATTGAAGAAGGAGAAGGAAGCAGTCCCAAATGCTTGTGTGCAACACACTGAAACACCTGCAAGTCCACAGGGTTCAATAAATACAAATAAAGCTTTGTCAGAGTTTGACCAAGTTAAGAGGGGACATAATCATTTTATAACTGGAGAATTTGAATCCTTGAAAGAGGGATCGACTCCGGTGCCAATAAAAATCCTTAGGGATGCTGGAGCTTCTCAATTACTGATGTTAGAGAGTGAATTAAAGTTTAATGATGAGCCTGACTCTGGTGAGCCGTTGGGAGTGTCCGTATGTCTGTACATTTGCACAGAGTAAATTTAAGGTCAGGGTCAGTTACAGGAATTGTAAAAGTAGAGCTACAACCCAGCGTACCTGTAAATGATGTTTCTTTATTCGTAGGCAATTATTTCACAGATGGACAAGTTGTTCCTGAAGTGCATTTGACCATAAAGTCAGAGGAACCTCGGATGAGTTCCATCACGGATTCCTCTTGCGTTGTAACTCGAGCTATGGCTAAAAAGCTTGATGTGCAGAATGGGGTTGTTATCCACGACTGTTCAACTCGGGATTCGAAATTTCATCATGTATTAGAGAATTTCGTACTTTCATTGTTTGATCAAGATTATTGGAGTAAGTCTGGCCATGAAGAATTGTCTCTGTCTCGGAGAGAGATGATAGCAGAGCAGAGTAGAGACCCTGAGATTCTCAAATTAAAGGAACAAGCTGTCCCAGATAGTGAAATTGATAAGGTGCCAGAAGGATATTATTTTGAGAATGGAGTACTAATGAGGAAGTGGAGATCACCTACAATTCCTGCAATCGATGAATGGAAGGCTGTTCACCAGGCAGTTGTTCCTAAAGTTTATCGAAATGTTGTTTCAACTTTAGCTAATATTGTGCCCTTGTGTGGACATCAAGGGTTGAAGAAAACTGTGGACAAGGTTTTAAAGCATTTCTCCTGGCCTGGTTTGAGAAAAGATGTGGCGACGTTTTGCAGAACATGTAATACTTGTCAAATTGTGCGTAAACTTGATCAAGTTACTCCATTGGCCCCACTGCACCCTATTCCAGCATTTGGTGAACCGCTTCCCAAAATGCTAACAGATTGTGTAGGCCCATTACCAAAAACAAAAACTGGTTATCAGTACTTGCTGTCTATCACGTGGACTGCGTCTGGATTTGCAGAGGCAGTACCACTTAGGAATATAACTACTAAAACTGTAACAAAGGGCATTAAAAAATCTTTAATTTTTTTGGGTTGCCCAAGGAAATCCATTCTGATCAAGGTAGTCATTTCATGTCTGGATTCTTTCAACAGATAGTTTATACACTGGGAGGTAAGCAAATTACCTCGTCTGCATACCATCCAGAATCGGAAGGAGCCTTGGAGAAGTTTCATTCTACCCTCAAGGCTATGATTAGCACGTATTGGCTGTAAAATGAAAATGACTGGGATGACGGTATATACTTACTTCCATTTGCAGTACGAGCGTCGGTACAGATTGCATTAGGATTTAGTCGATTTGAACTTGATTTGGGATAGAGTTAGAGGACCTCTGGCCTTATTAAAAGAAGAATGGATTAATAAAGAGGTAGACACTAACTTGCTGGATTATGTTTTAAAATTTAAGGACAGATTACATAAAGCATATAGCTTAGCCAGGGAGTATTTAAAATCGGCTCGGGAGAAAATGAAATCCTGGTGTGATCGAGATGCTAGGATGAGGATATTTAAGCTTGGATATAAGGTGTTGGTTCATTTTTCGATGTAAAGGAATCCTTTACAAGCTAAATGTCATGGTCCCGATGAAGTTATGTCGGGAGTTAAGGATAAACACAGCAGATCGAAGAGGGCCAGCACAGCTTTTCATATAAATATGATAAACCCATATTATGAGAAGCAGTCTGCTACTTTGACCGTTGTGGTCAGTAACAATGAGTCTGATCTCACTGGGAACTTCATGGATGGTTCATCTGAAACTCATTCTAAACCCACCATTGTCTCTGCCAGATTACCTAACTCAACAACTCTGGAAAGTATTGATGATACATTAGCTCATTTACAGCCGGAGCAGAAGCAGCAAATGAAGCAATATATTTTTTTAAAATATAAGGATTCATTTCCAGACGTTCCCAGGAGCTTCCCATGATGTAGATGTTGGAGATGCCAAACCCATAAATAAAATGCATAAAGGATGAACATGGAAAAATGTGAAGATGCTGAGAAAGAAATTATGTAAATTTGAGCGAATAATATTACTAGACTTTCTAATTCGAATTGGAGTTCACCTGTGTTATGGTGCCTAATTAGACGGTAGTATTTGGTTTTGTACTGACTACATTAAGGTAAACACTGTAACGAAAACAGATGTGTATCGAATTCCTGGAGTGGATGATAGTGTGAACGAAGTTGGCAAAGCAAAGTTCCTTACAAAGATTAATTTGTTGAAAGGGTATTGGTGTGTTCCATGGACGGATAGAGGTAGAGAGCTTTCTGCATTTGTAACTCCATCTGGGTTATATGAATAGAATGTTCTTCCATTTGGGATGAAGAATGCCCCAGCGGATAATTAATTATGTGATTCAGGGGTTAAAAGATACAGTTGCTTATATTGACGATTTAGTTACAGGAAATGATACCTGGGAAGCACATGTTTCAGTGGTGGAGAAACCATTTGAAAGCCTTTCAAACGCTAACTTAACTATCAATTTAGCTGGAAGTGTGTTTGTTCATTCCACTGAGACTTACCTTGGTTAGGCCGTAGGTCCGGGCTTGGTTAAGGAAAATAGTTAAGGAAATAAATTAGACTCCAATTTAGCAACAAATTTTAATGTTACACGAGTGTGATATTTTGATAACTCATATTAAAGGCACATTATATGCGTTTGTTGATTTTCTATGTAGATCTTGAATGTACAATGCTATATTTTAAGGGAGTGATATTTTAAAATCTGTAACACTCCTACTATATAGTAATTTGCAATGTGCTGTACAATAATAGTATGTAGATTGAGTATGTTGTAAATCTTAATAATTTGTTTTCTTTCTAAATAGTTAATTGTTAAAATTTTGCTCATGACCGACCAATCGTTTTTTTTTTGGAGGGAGGTGCAACATAACCCGTGGGTATCTTTTGACTGTCTTATGACCATGATGTCACTGAGTATCTGGAGAGCAGGATGCAATTGTCTTGTGATGGTGGGGTGATGTAATTTCCTGCCAGTGTGAGGTCACATTATGTAATTTTCCCGCCAGTGAGAGGTCATGTGATAGCGTGTTTCTACGGGTATAAAATGGGAAAGCCTTGCTATGACGCAGGTCAGGTCGTTGTTTAATTCGTTAGTTACTCCGTTATGCTGTGTATTCGCCTCATGACGCAGTTTTAGTTTAAAGTGGAGTTTTACTTTCTATCTTACGTTTCAAAGGATATTGCTGGCAGTTTAGCAACAACTCTGCCAGTTTTAGTCCAGTCTGGGAATGAAGAATTTATTGAAGTACGGGGACCCGAAGGATCGAATAATGTTGGTGTTGTCGGCGTTAATACAGGATCGTTTTATTGAAACTTCGTTCAAAATCTCTCCTATTTGACTGCCTAAATCCTTTGGACTTTCGCAGTTATCGCTTTAAGAACTGTGTTCGCATTTATCGCTTTAAGAACTGTGCTCGCATTTATCGCTTTAAGAGCTGTTCGCATTTATCGCTTTAAGAGCTGTTCGAGATGACGTATAGCAGTTAACTTCCTGTTAATTTAGACGTTTGTTTACTTTTCATTTGTTGTTGAGCGGAGTTTAAATAAATGTTATATTTGTTTATGAAATACCTGTCTCAATTGTATATTCATTGCTGCTGTATCGTAACACAGCACACTGTAATATATCAGAGATCCAGTCATTTTAACGTTTAGAGTATTTCCATTTCTTGCTGAAGAGGAGTATTCGATGGATTCGATAAAACATAAGTGCGATGCCAGGCAAGTTCATAACCGGACTTTGAGCGCGTTAATCAGCAAGTTATCAACTGAACTTTGGTCAGGGTGTGTTCAGTTACTGTTAGGGCCCATAAGATTCAGGTGCACCGATTCGCTGGATACGGAGACAGGAGCGCAGCAGCAGGTAAGAACAGAGACTGTACGGGGAAATTTTATGTTGTTATGGTGATTGGGGATTCATCATTTACTGGAACGGACAGGAGGACGAGATTGGCGGGTGGTGTGTTGTCTCACGGGTGTCAGTGTCCGAGATACTTCGGATCGAGATCTCGGCATGCTGAAGAGGGAGGGGAAACATGGGTAGGACGAGTGACGAGAGTCCGCCAAGTGTATTCAGGGAGTTAGCTGCTAAGTTCAAGAGCCGGGCCTCCAGTGTTGTGATCTCAGCATTGCTAGCCGTGACACTAGATTTTGAGCCCAGGAGTAGGACTATTTTGCGGTTTAAAACGTGGATAAAGACTTGCAGTAGCATGGAGGAGTTAAGATTTTTGGTGTATCAGGCTGGCTTCCAGGGAGGGAGTGACCCGTGCAGAAGGGACGTTTTGCACTTGAATTGGAGAGGAAATCATATCCGAGAACTCACCGAACTTTCTCCTGACTGAATCAATGGTACCTCTGAGTCAGACGGGTTTTCTCCAGATGCAGCTCTCAGACCTCGGGCTGGTTCACTTGTTGCTGTTTCCTCGCCTGCAGTCTTCGTTTGATTCCAGTTGTGGGCTTTTCTTCCAATAAAGCTCTCACCGCAGGTCTAACGAATCGGAGAGATCATGAGCAAACACGAGGAAATCTGCAGATGCTGATTCAAACAACAAAACACACAAAATGCTGGTGGAACACAGCAGGCCAGGCAGCACCTATAGGGAGAAGCGAGTCTGACGAAGGGTCTCAGCTCAAAACGTCGTCAGCTCTTCTCCCTACAGGTGCTGCCTGGCCTGCTGTGTTCCACCAGCATTCTGTGCGTGTTGTACAGAGAAAATGAAGCAAGTTAGCAATACAAAGAATAACATGAGTTTACTTTATCATTGGTATTTACTCAGATAATGGGCACAGACTCTATAGAACTGAGGAAAGGCAGCAACGAGGTGATGGACCCAATACAGATTAAACTGAATATGTTGCTTACTGTCTTGAGACGAATTAGACCATAAAGTCATAAGACCATAAGGTATAGGAGCAGAAGAAGGCCATTCGGCCAATTGATTCTGCACTGCCATTCAATCATGGGCTGATCCACTTCATCCAGTCATTCCTACTCCCCTGCCTTCACACACACCCTTTGATGCCTGACTAATCATGAACGTATATATCTCTGCCCTAAATGCACCCAATCACTTGATCTCCAGAGCCGCACGCGGCAACAAATTCCACAGATTTTCCACCCTCTGTCTAATGCAATTTCTCCGCATCTCAGTCCTAAAAGGACGTCTTTCAATCCTGAAGTCGTGTCATCTTTTACTAGAATCCCCTAACATGGGAAATAACTTTGCCTTATCTAATCTCTTCAGACCTTTTCACATTTGGAACGTTTCTGTGAGATTGCCCCCTCATTCTCCCGAACTCCAGCGAATACAGCCCAAAAGCTCCCAGACGTTCCTCATATGGTTCAATCCTACCATTCCTGGGAAGATTCTTGTGAATCATCTCTGAACCCTCTCCAATGTCAGTAATTCCTGTCCTGAGAGCCCAAAACTGCACCCAGTACTCCAAGTATGATTTTACGAGTACCTTATACAGCCTCAACATCAATTTCCTGCATTATATTCTGTACATTTAGAAATGAATGCCAACATTGGATTCGCCTTCCTCACAACCGACTGAATTAGAGTGGATACATCCCCAAGACCCGACCACGTGTTCCCTTTGAGTGTTACGGTGTTTCAATGTGCCCACTTGCAGTATTTCTAATGTTAATACAATTTCAGTGCTGTCTTTTAAATTGCGTGGCTATCTGGATGTGTCTTTTTATTCTGCCTGCGTATCTATTTTTCCAGCAATATGCGGTGCAATACTGTAACAAATTGAAATGTGTTTGTTAATCATAATTAATATGCAGAGAATCTAACATTGTGCCAATTCAATCGTTCCCTCTAATTATTACTACTTGTTTACGGCTGCGGGGATCAACCATTCCTTTGAGCAGGAAATTATTACATGGTCAGAAAAACGTGCGGTACCTGAGATGAGTGTCCGCTGATTGAATATTTCAACCTTGTTTTGAAACAGAATTACTACTTCAGTGCATGACAGCAATCACTCATCTGTCCCAGGACGTTTTGCTATATTATCTGCCTCTCATTTGTTTTAAAGTTTTATTTGATATCACTTGCCGCATCCTAATTTCACACGATGGGGACGCAGTTTGACGACTTTATAACCTCTTTAATGAGACTGATGAACTATTGGATTATCTGGTAGTGGGACTGTAACATATACGCTTTTTATGGGAATCAGGATTTCACTCCGATAATGGAGTAAATTTACGCAGAATCTCCCGCTGGCGCCCGGTCCGTTTTGAAATGTTTTTGGAGGCACCGCAGTTTCTATGTAGTGCCCGATAATGCGTTTCCAGCAGCAGGAGGCGGAGCTTCCAGACTCTGGTCGTTACTGCTCCCGCTCCGAGGGAAACAGGCGTCGCCTTATTTAATCCTTTACTGGTCGGGCTGACACTGTCTGCCATTCCTACCTACCCTTCAGTAAGAAGGTTCCGGTGGGGATAATAGCAAGCTCAATCCACATTGCTGACTGTAATGAGTCGAAAATGGAGGAGATCCTTCCATTACCTCCACTGTTGCTGAGACTGGAAGGGGTTACCTTCTCCTTATTTCAGAACCGATGTCATTGAGTCAGGTGCAGTTCAAAGAAAGATTAGTACAATTAATTTTATGTGGAAGCATCTCTGGAGTTTCAGTTACTTTTCACTGACTTAAAGGTATTTTAATTGTCTATTTTATGCGTTGTTACTTAAAATATGGGAGGGTTTGATTGTATTCTGCCGTATTGGACAAAGGCGGGTCGTTGATGGTATTTGCTATGATTTAGATGAAGCTGAGGAGAGTTTAACTGCTGGTGTTTAGATAAATGAGATGAACGCCTGGACAGAACATGGAACATCACTCTGGGTATTGCCAAGAATGTGGAGAATATATTTACTGTTATCGGGGTAGCTGAAACAGGTGAAAGTAGATGAAATACTTTTTAAAGAGTGGGACTAGTATTATTTTGGAATTGACACCCTCAAAGGAAAAGAGAAGCAAAGATGTTTTTCAAAGTGCGGAATTCCGCAGATCTCAGATCGTTGCCACGCAAGGGTGTGAAGTTTTGCAGGCGGTCGCAGGGTGGCGCTGCTCTGCTCACAGTTCAACTGTGAGCAAAGAGTATGGCGGAACAGCTTTCAGAAAGCGAATGTTCTGTTACTAATTAAACATACCAGCAGCACTCTGAACAATTGGAGATCCGGTAAAATAAATATCTGGGCCAGTGGTCAATGCAGATCAGAAGGACGGCGGTCAAACCTAACAAATTCTGAGTACAGTGCACATGGGGTGGGGGTGCGTGGTTCCATTCGCTGGGTTCTGAGTGCTGTTTCCCTTTAGAACAGAGTCATAGTGTCACAGAAAAAAACACAGCACAGAAACAGGTTTTTTGGAACACCTAGTCCGCGCCGAAGCATTGAACCTGCCTCACCCCTTCCACCTGCACGGGGGCCATAACCCTCCATACCACTCCCATCGATGTATCTATCTAAATTTCTCATAAATTTTAAAATCGAGCTTCATGCAGCACTTGTCCCTGCTGGTAATCCCACCGTCTCACTGACCCCCCCCCCCCCACCGCCCCCGAGTGTACAACTTTCCCTTCAAATGGCTGTTAAACATTTGATCTTTCACTCCGTCCCATGACCTCAGCGGAATATGCCTGCTTACTATTACTCTGTCTGTAACCCCTCATTATTTTCAATACTTCTTTAAAACTCCCTTCTATCTTCTACATGTCCAGTACTAAAGTCCTAATGTAGCCAATCTTGACTTATAACTCACATCTGTACTCTTCAACCTGATTTACTTTTTTTCTGTAGGAACGTGTCAGATGTCTCTTTAACGACCACGTAAGCAACATCTATTACCTTGCCTTCATCAACGTTCCCGGTAACCTTCTCGAGAAACCTTAGAAGATTGGTTAGACAAGACCTGCCACAAAGAGCCATACTGACTACTTTAATCATTCGCTGACTATCCAAATATTCATAGATCTACATATTCATACATCTGTCTCCCAAAGGGTCACAGGGAACACGTTGTCAAGTCCTGGGGATGTATCCACTCTAATTCAGTCGGTTGTGAGGAAGGCAAATCCAATGTTGGTATTCATTTCTAAAGGTATAGAGTATAATGCAGGGAATTGATGTCGAGGCTGTATAAGGCACTCGTGAAATCATACTTGGGGTACTGGGTGCAGTTTTGGGCTCCTTATGTTAGACAGGAATTACTGACATTGGAGAGGGTTCAGAGAAGATTCACAAGAATCTTTCCAGGAATGGTAGGATTATACCGGATGAGGAACTTCTGGGAGCTTTTGGGCTGTATTCGCTGGAGTTCGGGAGAATGAGAGGGGAATGTCATAGAAACGTTCCAAATGTGAAAAGGCCTGAAGAGATTAGATACAGCAAAGTTATTTCCCATGTTAGGGGATTCTAGTAAAAGATGGCTCGACTTTAGAATTGAAAGACGTCCTTTTAGAATGAATGAATCGCGGAGCATACTCGATGGGCCGAATGGCCTACTTCTACTCCTGTATCTTATGGTCTCATGTCTAATTCGTCTCAAGACAGTATGCACCGTATCACTTGTATGTTGTATTGGGTCCTTAAACTCGTTGCTACCCTGCCTCAGTTCTATAGCGTCTGTGTCCATCATCTGAGAAAATACCAATGAAAGAGAAAAATCATGCTAGATCTCCGCCATCTCTTTTGTGTAGATGCATAGATTACTAGTCAGAGTTTTCAGAGGAGCAATTTTCTCCTTTGCATTTCTTCGAGACGAGAGCAACGACTTCAGGCAAATGTGGGTTTATCGATGGAATTCGTTGCCACAAAGGTTCCTGGATGCTACCACTGGGTATATATCTGGCAGAGATTAATTTATTTTAGATGCCTACGTAGCTTCAGGATTGCAGGTCAGGCCAGGAATATGTTGGGGAAATAAAAGGAAACAGCCATGAGTGAATGATGGAGTGCACTCGACGGCCAAAGGACCCAATTCTGCTCCCGCTGTATATCTCATTTCATACCTTAACTGAATGAAGTCTCCTTCGCATCCCATATCAGGTTCTATAAAGACCCAGGGACAATTACTGACTCGACCACTAAGATCATTAAATTTGTCTTCAACATTTAAATTTCCCGTGAGTTTTCATTTTAGGAACTTTGGCCAGAAATGATTTGCTATCCTTTGTATTGCTAACTTGCTGCATTATCTCTCTGGTTCAAGTCAGACCTGCGGTGTGGGCTTTATTGGAAAAAAGCCTACAACTGGAATTAAACCAAGAATGAAGCCGAGGGAACAGCAACAATTGAACCAGCCCGAGGACTGAGAGCACCGACTGGAGAGAACCCTACTGACCCCGAGCTACCTTTGATTCAGTCGGGAGAAAGTTTGGTGAGTTCTGGGATACAGTTTCCTCTCCAGTTCAGGTGCACAACGTCCCTTCTGCACTGGCCACTCCCTCCCTGGAAGCGAGCCTAATACACCAAAAATCTTAACTCCTCCATGCTACAGCAAGTCTTTATCCAAGTCTTTAGCAAGTCATTAAACCGCAAAATCGCCCTACTCCTGGGCTCAAAATCTCGTGGCACGGACAACAATCCTGAGATCACAACACTGGAGGCCCCGCTCTTTAACTTAGCACCTAACTCCCTGAATACACTTGACAGAATCTCGTCAGTCGTCCTTTTCCGTGTTTCCCCTCCCTCTTCAGTATTCTGAGAACTCGATCCGAGTTATCCCGGACACTGACACAAAGGAAACAACATACCACCCGCGAATCCCGGTCTCGCCCACAGAGCCTCCTGTCCGTTCCCGTAACAAACGAATCCCCAAACATCGCGGCTTACCTCTTCTTCTCGTCTGAATCCCAGAGGCAGACTAAGCGTCAGAGACCCAACCACTATGTCCTTCCTCTGTTAGGTCACTCCCCAAACCACCCGCACCCTGACAGCATCCAAAATGATATACCTGTTGTTCAGGGTGGGACAGCGAGGTACTCTGTACTGGCTACTTAACCCCTTCCCTCTTCCTGACTGGCACACAGTATCCTGTGACCTCCACTCTGGATGTAACTACCTCTTCTATGTGTCCAATCTACCACACCTTCATCCTCCCCACCGGAATAAACGGGAATTCGTCCAGCTCCAGCGCTTTAACAAGGTTAATTAGGAGGTGCTACTGAGTGCGCATCTCGCAGTTGCAGTGGTTAGAGATATTGCAGGTTGTCCAGCCTTCCTACATCCCCCAAGGTGAGCATTGAACTGTGCTGCGTGTCGGCCTAACACGGCTGAGCTGACATGAAGGAGGAAAGAAACTCGCGCTTTTCTTCCCTCCGCTTTCTCAGAGTGAATCCTCTTTTTCCTGAAGCCTCGAGGACAGTAAAGATCACCTCCCTGTCTCTGTCCACTCAGAAGGCGATCATTGCGACAATGGCCGCTGCGCTTTCCTCTGCATTCCTTTAATTTGCTCTTACAAATTAATCCCAAACGCCGGCGGCCGCTGGCCAAATCTTCATTACGCTGCCGAGAAATGCCGCTGCCTTTTAGTCTGGGGAATTGGAACTGATTGCAGTCCCCTGCTTGAAGCAGAGAGAGAAAGAGAGAGGTGCAGGGAGGGACAACCGTACTCTTAACTAAGTATTTACTACGGCACACAGATCTCGATATTTTTCGTGCCCGTATTACTGTTACGCAGGTCTTATCTGAAAAAACAACAACAACTATCGTCAGCGGGCACTTCAGGAAGGAAAAGAAAACATCGCTGCTCCCTCAGAACAAGGAACGAGCTCTTGTTTTTCAGAGAATGGAGACAACGCGACTATTTCCATGGATACTGATCCTCCTTGCTACCACGTGCTATCCTTGTAAGTCTCTTTTCTGAATTAAAGACCACGGTAACGAACTTGTAAAATGTCAAGGCGATTCTGCGCAGAGGCTTTATTTTATCACTGATCCTTGTTCATAATGTAGATACTGAAAGAGGAGGGGCCAGTATTTCCAGTTATTGCAAGGAACATGCTCCCCAATCCATTCCATCCCTGTTCAGCAGATCCAGCAAAACCAGACATTGCACTTTCACTTGAACTCCAAATTCTAGAAATCGCAACTTCTCCACTCCAGTTGGGAACATACTCACTAATTTCCTGCGAAATCCAGATAGGATTCATTCGATCACCAGACGCCTTCAAGTCACTCTCCTGGGATTTGTCCATCCACCCGGCATCACCCCGTCCTAAACCCGGTCACGTCAAGTCTGCTCCCAGCCAACGCGGTGGGAGCGTGCGTGAATTTCATACGGAAACGAGCGCCTACGGCAGATAAGGCACCCACACTCACTTAGCTCAGTGTTCGACAAGTCGGCCCCATCTGTAACAGATCAGTTCCAAGTTTGCAGGGCGTTGCGACCCTTCTGGGCGTCAGAAGAGAGGCGGGTTGGGTGGCCAAGCTTGGGCAGAGTCCAGCGGTTCTACACTCTGTTAAGGATCGGAGTGTGATGAGGAAGGTTTCTGTGAACTGTTTCTGATCCAATTCGAATTCTCACTCTGATACAACGTGCCGAAATAAAGTTCCTGAACCAAATCCCACCAACTATGGCCTCAGTATGCTACTTGCAACGCTTATCCGGAATAATAATAACAATAACAACAACAACAACAACAACAACAACAACAACAACAACAACAACAACAACAACAACAATAACAATAATAATAATAATAATAATAATAATAATAATAATAATAATAATAATAATAATAATAATAATAATAATAATAATAATAATAATAATAATAATAATAATAATAATAATAATAATAATAATAATAATTTGGCACGGAGGCCATTTCCATTCTCGAAGTGGGTGGATGTTTAAGGGAGGAGAAAAGCGATGCTGAGACAGGGTTAAGCAGAATCGATTTCACCCGGCGGTTGTTCAGTACGTGGAATGCACTGCTGCAGAACGTGATAGGAACAGAGTCACAGAGTGTAATCTTTATATGAACTCAGTAAGCCAGACAGCATCTATGGGAGGAGGTAGTGACAACGTTTCAGGCCGAAACCCTGCAGTTCGACACCCTTTTAAGGATCGGAGTGTGATGGGGAACGTTTCTGTAAACTGTTTCTGATCCATTTCCAATTCTTACTGTGATACAACGTGCTAAAATAAAGTTCCTGATTCAAATCCCACCCCCTCTGGCCTCAGTATGCTATTGTCAAATTTAAATACGTCAGGTACCTTCGCGTAGAAACGCTTTCCCGCTGAAACAACAACAACAACAACAACAACAACAACAACAACAACAACAACAATAATAATAATAATAATAATAATAATAATAATAATAATAATAATAACAACAACAACAACAACAACAATAGGCACGAAGTCAGTTTCCTTTTCTTGAAGTGGGAAGATGTCTAGGGGAGGAGAAAAGAGATTTCGAGAGAGGGTTAATCAAAATCGATTGAGTACGTTGAGTACGGGGAATGCACTACCAGAGAACGTGATGGGATCAGAGTCACAAAGGTCACTAAAGAAGTCTAAACTTTATATGAATCTCTCGTTAAGAACACGACCACACCTTTGGAAGGATGGAATAGCACAAGGTCCAGTGGAAAGGGCCCGAGTCCACCTGTGTGGCAAGGTTGGATCCTTTGATTGCTTTCCCTGAAACAAAGGAGTTGAAAGGGTCATGGCGGAAATATATTCAGAAAGGAATATTATTTTAGAACAGACCGCAGAAAGCCCTTCCCCATCTCAGAAGCAGATAACATAGAGGTCAGAGATACAAGGATAGAAGATTTAGAGCGATCCTCGGGGATCCATTCTTCTCCCAGTGAGGAGTGAGCATTTGGAACACACTGCTGGAGATAACAGTGGAAGTAGATTTATTAACATTAATGAGGAAGTTTCCAGGCGTAGAGTTGGATCACCCAGTCATAGCTATTAACCGGTTAACTGCTGGAAAATGGGTTGATACAGATTGGCACCCAAAATTCGTCTCTGCAACAACTGGAGTCAACCAGTCCTAGTGTAATACAACCGATCATAATGTCAACAAGCCGATCAGAGTCTGATCCATTTCCCTCCAAAAATATCCTATCTTAGTTCATTCGCTCGTTATGTGTCGTGACGTATCATGTAACCGATAATGTTCCCATGGTTATAATTATTTTTGACTTTTTTTCTTAACGAATTGATTTGCCTTTGTATTCTTCTGAGCAGTACCCTTACAGACCGGGTGACCACAGACATTATTATCCATCACCTGCTCCCAAGGATTTACATGACCCTGATCGAGGAATAAAGCAGGTGCTTCGCCGTTCCCCCGGGGGATCTGCAGGCTAGCAAAGGGTGGGGAGCTTTATGCCTCCTTTTCTAGAGGAAATCTTTCAAGTATCCTCAGTGCCGATGTCACATCCAGCTCAGTTGGCAACATATTCAAAGTGGTGTAATTACTCGGCTTCCTATTAAATCTCCCGCAGCCTCAAGCGCTCGAGTTTTTGATACACCAAAAGTGGAGAAAGGATTGTGTGCAGTGACGCTGTTTATGTGCCTCATGATTTTATCCACCTCTGTATAATCACACACCGTCTCGTACGGTCAATCGAATAGCGTCTTGTCTCGTCGAACCCTTCTGTATAACGCAGCTCTCTGATTCCAAGTTTCTATCCGTTTCCAGGTCGGGGGAATGTCGACGTGGACATTTGGAGCAGTGAGGATGACGTCATCCCGCTGAACATGATGGAGAACTCTGCCGCTTACATCTACACCCAGAACGAAGAGACCGACTTGTTGGCCATCGAATATCTCGCAAAGGAGCGCAAAATCAATAACGCGCTTGACAACGCATGGAAGAGGGCTCTTTCCCTACGAGAAACCGACCCGCGGCTGAGCAAGGTCCCCGTGTCCCGGGGGCTCAGAAAAGAACATGTGGTGGCCTTAATTGCCTACACGCTTCAGAATAATTTATGTAAACTGTTCAATGTGGCGACGAGGTTGTACGGGGCGAACGACTCCGTCTACGCGGAGAAATTTCCTTTCAAAGCATTCCAGTATCTTCTCTCCGTTGCCATCGAGAGAGTGAGAGAGGACTTTGGTTTGGCACCCCAGCCGACCTACAGAGGAATGCAGAAACTGTCCTTTGGTGAGGTGGGATCTAGAATGAAATTTGGTTGTTTCACTTCGTCCTCTCGCAAGAAAAGGGGATAAGTTCGGCACAAAAACAATGTTTACAATTTTCTCTCAGTACGGTGCCCAGATACAAAATTACTCGTTTTATCCCAATGAGGAAGAGGTTCTGATTCCACCATATGAAGCGTTCAAAGTCATGAGTTACAAACAGCGGACTGGCGGAGTTGATATTACTCTCCAAACGGACGGTGTGGCTGGGATCCCGGTAAGGGTGGCGAGGGGCAGTAATGGCGAGATGAGGGTGCTGCGGTATGAGGAAACCTCCGTGTCCCCATGGGTATGGTTGTCCATCCTGAAGTGGTTGTATGAAGTTCTGTTAAGATTTCTATAAAGTATGGGGAAAGAGGGTTGGTTAACTACCAGGTTCGTTAAAAGAGCAGCCGGCAAATATTGATCTAACATTTCCTGTCCAAGACTTTCGTCAGATTTTTTTTCTGAATTTCCAACAACGGGTGCCTCGGATATAAGATTCTTCCACACTTGCAGCTAACTGGTCCTATCGTCTTGCTCTCTTCTTTCCTGTGTGCAGCTTGCTTTGACTTGGCGCCGACGGGCCAGACTCACTTCTCTCTTTGTGCCCCTCATAATTCCCCTTATTAGACCATCTCCAGTATATTCAAAGTGAATATTCGTGGCTGTGTGCGAGAGATCTGAACCTTCACATCCCCTCTGAGGCGCGGCTGCAAAAGAGAGCATCTCGCTTGCTTCCTTAAGAACCCGAGGTACCCCTTTGTTAACATTCAGTGTCCGTGTACACCTGCAGGCCAATCTACTCCCAGGAACTCGCCACTCGCTGTGTGTTGTCCAGCCTCCCCAGTCCTCTCAAAATTCATGCATCACACGCACACACACACACACACACACACACTCACACACAAACACACACACACACACACACACACACACACACACACACACACACACACACACACACACACACACACACACACACACACACACACACACACACACACACACACCCTTCCCATTTTCCCCGATTACTTTTCATCTATTCCCTCACAGCCTATCTCAGTCACTGGACAATATCGCCCCGCGGGCATTGGCGGCATACTCGACAACCGCTTTATTCTTGTTTCCTCGGCGATGTTATTATTGACGACTATTCACTCTTAAATAGTCATACAAACCCACGGTGTGTAAATGGTTTCGGGATATCTTATATTTCAAAACTGGACCCCAGACTGGTTTAAGGAAAGTGAACTGGACAGGGTCCAAGCTTGTTGACCCGGCCAATGCAAATGCATCACGGATTTGGAACCTCCAGTTGCGGGCATTTTAGCGTAACTCAGGGGAAGACGATGTACTCGGTCGGCTCTATATTTTGATCCTCTTGTGTTAAATTAAGAGAGCACCGAGAGTACGTCTGTGGTATTCAGCTGTGCGGCACCTCCTCCGCTGCAAAACCCGACGGTTTTTGCGTTCCCATTTTCTCTTCTCACACCACTATCGTTTGTACCGCGCTGATGAAATCTGATCGAGAGAAGTGCAGACTAATGAACTTTGGGAGCTCTAAGGAGGCTGGACAATACACAGCGACTGGCAAATATCTGAGACGAGATCAAAGTACAGAAGCTATTTCAGTTACTATCGCATTTATGCACACACAGCCGCAGGAAAAATGGATGGTTCATGTGGTTGTGTGTGCGTGTGCGGGGGGGGGGGGGGGGGAAGGGTGAGCGAAGTGTTCACGTGCACCTGTGTTTTCCACAATTTCCTGTAAACACTGGAGTCTTAAAATCTCAGGCGGTAAACAGTTTTTGACATACTCAAACCGTCTCTGCAGATACCGGCAATAATTCCACAACGAAAGTCAATTAGCTCTCTCTTCTTACCCTTCCTGATGCTCGGCCTGAATAGCAACTGAATCTCTCGAACTTGTCTGCCCGGAGTTACGCTCTGAATTGCTCCCTCGTGATTGGCTGCTGAGATATTTCCTCATGAACTAACAGGTGCAGAGGTGTATCCAAAATGTGGCAACCGAGTGCACGGAAAGAAAGTTTTTCACACCGAAGCCGTTTAATATCCGGGACGCAATGCTGTTAGTTTCCTTTATTTAGTGTCGACTTGGATTATTAGGTATATTTTTGAGGAAGACCCCGATAGCTAGAGATTACTTGCTTCCTATTTTAATTGCATCATGCTATCTATTATCGATTTGTAAATCTAGATCCTGCTGATAAATTCAAATCATACATTCGAAAGTCTGTAAACGCTTATTCCGCCCCATCATTGTGACGAAGGGGGGGGGGGTATACTTTGGACATGTTATAGAAATAAAAATATGAAGTCCCAATTAATTACCATCCGTTTACTGCATCTTTTTGTATTGATTAATCCTAAGCTGCCCGTCTAAAACATGTTTATCCGTTAATATCAATTGCCGGTTTGTTGAGAGTGCGAAATCAAACGAGTTCATGGAGAACCATGGGGGTGACTGATCAAAAAGTGATGGTAGACGGACAGCCGCGAGCAAAAACATCCAAATTTATCGTGAGCCTATCACGAGTGTTCACCCTTTGGACAGTGGACCTACCATGAAATGCAGAATATCCAATATCTGCCCATGTACTCAACCGCGAATTATCTCAGACAGGTTATTCAGAGAACTATTCAGGCGGTGAGAAGTAGTTGACAGTAACCACTTTCAACCAGATTATCAAAGAAAAGCATTTCCCTTCACGGACGTCTAACAGGGGACAAAGATAGTCGCTCATTCGCAAGAACGCTGCACAATAACATTGTGTCTGAAAAACGAAACGAGACACAGAGGGCGCTCGTGCTCACAAACATTGCCGCAGAAAATCAACCAATCACAAGACACAGGAGCAGGGTCTTTGCCCAGTACCCGCAAGCCGACTGGCACTATCTGTTGTACTTTACACCAGACTATGCGTGAATAATGAAACAAAAGGGCGGCTGTGATCTATACAAACTGACAGGTGAGAGGCAAGAATATGTGACATATAAGGTGGCTGTCATAGGTGACGTGAATGAAGAAGGTGACAGTTGGAAGAGGTGACGGGTTGAAGATGCAGGGACTCTAATGAGACAGGGCCGTAGATCACAGGATAAAGCGAAGGAAGAGGCGAACCAATGAAGAGTAAAGGGGAGGTCAGGTGAAAAGCAGTGGTCATCGGGTATCCAAAGTGGGGAGAACGTGCGCGTAGACGAGAAGTAGTCGCAAGATAACTATTATGGGAAATAGAGAAATAGAGACGGGGGGTGGGGTTTATTACTGCAAAGTAGATATTCAAACCATCGTAATTACCAGACAGTGTGCGGATGACGAAAATACACAGCGACACGCACAAAATGCTGGTAGAACTTAGCTTCTATGGAAAGGAGCAAAATCTCGATGTTCCGAGCCGCGAAACTCCATAGGGATTGGAAGGAAAAGGCGGAAACTGAGAAACAGACGGTAGGGCAGGGTTGGAGCGCAATCTGGACGGGGTGAGGTGCGTCCTGGTGGAGGAGGAGGAGTTGGTGTGATGCAGATGGGTCAGGCAGATGCGATGAAGTTGACGTACTGAAATGTTCTGATATGCACGAATCAAATATACCTTCGTTCAAAACTGCAGTGGGCCGACCTAAGTCTCATATGATCGTTTTTCTTTTTCTTTCACATGGATGATTCTTTCACCTTGGGTGATTTACAAGGTGATACCTTTGTTGTCCACGAAGGTGTAATCCCACACACCACCCTGGGCGATTTACGATATTATTTTTAATTAACACAGCATCACCATCCTCTCTACCTTATCTATCCTTTCGATGCAATGTGTATCCTTGGACATTCAGCTCCCAGCCTTAATCTGGTACAATACCTCGGGTCCCGCATTCAACATTGACGATTTAGTCGTCACATGCTGAACCGTTTGATTTCTAACTTTGCATCAGGTCCTACAAGCATCGGCCTCAACTAACTGCTCTGACACTGTGCTTCCCATCCCCTTGCGTCTCCAGTGTAAGCAACGCCGTGCAACATTAATAAACCTTCCCGCTGGGATATGAGTCCCTCTCCAGTTCAGCGGCAAAACGTCCCTCTGCACGGGTCACACATTCCCTGGAAGCGAGCCTAATACACCAAACATCTCATCCGCTCCATGCTACACCAAATCCTTAGCCAAGTATTAAACCGCGAAATCGTCCTATTCCTGGGCTCAGAATCTCGCGCACGGCTAGCAATCCTGAAATCACAACACTGCTGGTCCCGCTCTTTAACTTGGCACCTAACCCCCTGAAAACACTTGGCAGAATCTCGACACTCGTCCAACCCATGGTTACCCTCCCTTTAGAAAGGGGGATGAGGAGAAGAGGAACAAGAATAGGGAAATCAGCATGGCGAGTGGAGAAATAGTGAGTGGGGAGGGGAAATTATTGCTGGCGGTAGACACGCCGATATTCATGCCATCATTAGGACAAGAGCTGCTGCGGGTGACGGAAACGCACAGGGACAAATAAAAAAAAAACTGGAGGAAATCAGCAGGTGGGTAGCATCCACGTACAGGAATAAAGATTCGAGGATTCGGGCCGAGGCAATTCATCTTAACGAGAAGGGAAGTGGTGGTGGTGGGGGGTTTGGGGGCATAAACAGAACGCGGGGTAGGGGAGAAGTACAAGCTGGAAGGTTTCAGGTGAAGCGAGGTGGGCGGTGGGATGGGAGGCAAATGGGGGGAGGCGCGACGATGAGGTAAGAATATGGGAGTTACTGGATGGAAACATTAAAAGTCGAAGAAGAAGGAATCGGCCTGAGAGGACAGCGCACAATGGGAGGAAAGTGAGGCGCAGAGAGCAGAAAGAGGTGATCTGCCATTTTCCGTGTTCTCCACCCTGTTACTGATCGGCATGACGGACTAAGTCATGAATATACAGGTAAGGCCGTTAATGTCACAGATTACAACCACTTTCAATGAACCAATATCAGTGCAGATGTAACTCTAAATGAATAGCATTCAATAACAAGATAAGGACTCCTTAAATGGGGACCATCGATCGTGAGAACACGAGAAAGAGAACGAATGTAGTTATCCCCTTTAATTCAGAGCCTGATGGATGAGGGGTAATAACTACTGGAGAACTGGCTGGTGAGAAGCAGGAGGGACTTGAACCTTCTACCGGATGGCAGCGACGCCAAAGGGTCATGAACAGTGTGGTGATGGACGGTGCTGTGTCGGGTCTTTGTTGGTGGACAGTGTTGTGTTGGGTCTTTGTTGATGGACGGTACTGTGTGGGGTCTTTGTTGATGGACGGTACTGTGTGGGGTCTTTGATGATGGACGGTGCTGTATCTGGTCTTTGTTAATGGAAGGTGCAGTGTGGGGTCTTTGATGATGGACAGTGTTGTGTTGGGTCTTTGTTGATGGACGGTACTGTCTGGGGTCTTTGATGATGGACGGTGCTGTATCTGGTCTTTGTTAATGGAAGGTGCAGTGTGGGGTCTTTGTTGATGGACAGTGTTGTGTGGGGTCTTTGTTGATGGACGGTACTGTATAGGGTCTTTGTTAATGGAAGGTGCAGTGTGGGGTCTTTGTTGATGGACGGTGCTGTGTGGGGTCTTTGGTAATGGAAGGTGCAGTGTGGGGTCTTTGTTGATGGACAGTGTTGTGTGGGGTCTTTGTTGATGGACAGTGTTGTGTGGGGTCTTTGTTGATGGACGGTACTGTATAGGGTCTTTGTTAATGGAAGGTGCAGTGTGGGGTCTTTGTTGATGGACGGTACTGTATAGGGTCTTTGTTAATGGAAGGTGCAGTGTGGGGTCTTTGATGGTGGGCGCTGCTTTTCTATGGCAATGTTTCCGGAAGATGTTTTCACTGAGCCGGATCAACCACCTTTTTCGTGGAGCTCTCCGCTCAAAGCCGTCACCGCAGCAAGTCAGCACGCTGACAACGACACATTCTGAGAAGCTTGCCCAGGGTTCTGATGACCTGCCCGATGTCCGGAGAGCCCCGGGAAAGGGAACGCACTGCCGTGCAGTTTTACTTTCCAAGTATATTCGTATGATTAACATGTTTGAGAAAGAAATCTTATTCTCCTATTGCCAATTTAAGTGTCTTCATCATTTATCATTTTCCGCGCCTCCATATCACTGATTATACAAAACACGTGTTAATAGGAGGTGGTCTGCGAGATGATTAGAGCTTTCATCCCTATTGCCTCATTGCTGACCACGGCATTTGCCTAGGCTAGCCCGACACGTCCGCCTTTGGTGCGTATCTCAATATTGCCTCGCCAAGTATTGATCGAACTGTCTTTCAAAATACATTAATGTGCCCAGCTGAACTTCTTTCTAGGCAACTAATTTCAAGTCTGCAGCACCCCTGATGTGCAGAAGTAGCCCCACTCAGGATCTTTTTCATTCTTACCCCTCTCATCGGAAGTGATGTGCTCTCGGTTTCTGTGCTCCACCAAACCCACAACCCCATTCTGCGGAAATGGCGGGAAATTTAAAAAGAAATAGGTGATTAACAGTATCTATGCGTCTGACGATTTAACATCCAAGACGATGCGCAACAGGGGGCTGCTGCATCTTGCCTGCCACCATGTCTCTGAGGGCAGCGATTGCTGCGATGCCAATCCCGAAAAGAGAGGTTGAACATAATTAGATTCTTCGATGATTTTTCTGTCGTGTCCTTCCATCGGCCAGAATGGGACCTGTTGTGACTCTTGCCGCTAAGATGAGATGGATGAGCATGACGAAAAACAGGCGATTCTGCAGGTACTGTAAATCCTAAGCAGCACAGGCGAAATGCTGAAGGAACTGAACAGATCAGACAGCTCCGACGGAGGAGAATAACGTTCCTGCGTTCGAATGTAAACTCTTCATCGGTACTTGTATGACTACTCTGTTCCGTGCCCGTGGTCTTACATGTAGGGAGTTGTCATGGGTTATATTCCGAGAGTAAAAAAAGAAAATCGGGCTAAGGGGCATCATGACGCAGGTTGATGACCAATTTAACCATCGCCAGAGACATTCATCTTGAATTATCCTCTCCTACAGGAGAAACATGAGCAATATCTCAATAAAGCAATCACAGATCATCTTCTTCTCTCAGTTCCTCGGTTTCCTGCTCTCAGGATAAGTGTTTTGTTTTTAATCCAGAACGACGGTGATATCCTACCTTTTCAAAGACAGGAGCTTCCCTTCGTCCACCATGAACGCCGCCCCCAACCACATCTCTTCCATTTCACGCACGTCTGCTCTTATCCCATCCTTCCACGACCCTACCAGGGAAATGGCGTACCTCTTCCCCTCACCTACCACTCCACCAGGCTCACGTCCAGCACTTAATATTTGGGAATTACCTCCACATTCAACGGGATCCCACCTCCAAGCACATCGGTCCCACCTCCCGACCCCAACTTTCTGCTTTCAGAAGGGATCGCTCCCTACACGACTCCCTCGTCCATTCGACCCTCCCCACGGTTGTCCCTCATGACTCATCCTTACAGTCGGAACAAGTACTGCAGCTGGCCCGACAGTTCCTCCATCACTACAATTCAGGACCAAAATCAATCATTCCAGGTGAGACGCCCATTCACCTGTGAGTCTGATGGTGACGTATACTGTTTCATGGTGCTCCCGCTGTGGCCTCCTGCAAATCGGACAGACCCGCTGTAATTTTGGAGGCCGCTTCGCCCAGCACCTATGCTCCGCCCGCCGGAAGAAAGATCTCTCAGTGGCCACTCACTTTAGTTCCACTGCGCATTCACATTCTGATATGTCAATCCATTGGCTTCTCTACTATCTCGATGAAGCCTCACTCAGGTTGGAGAAACAGCACCTTCTATTCCATCTGAGTATCCTCCAACCTGATGGCATGAACATGGATTCCAGGGTCAGAATCAGATCAGGTTTATATACACCGCCATGTGTCGTGAAATTTGTAAACATAGTATCAGCAGTCAATGCAATGCATAATATATAACAAAAGAAGAAAATAAACAGACAAATAGTGAATCATTTACAGTACACGTATAAAGAATAGATTAAAAATCGTGCAAAAGCAAAGATAATATTTATAACAAAAACAAGTGAAGTGGTGTTCACGGGTTCAATGTCCACTCAGGAATTGGACGGCATAGGGGAAGAATCGATGAGTGTGTGCCTTTAGGCGTCTGTACCTCCTACTTGATTTGTAACAGTGAAAAAAAATGGCTTGCCGTGGGTGCTGGGTGTCCGTAATAATGGACGCTCCCTTTCTGAGACACCGCTCATTGAAGATGTCCTGGGTACCTTGTAGGGAAGACGATTAAGATGGAGCTGACTAAAATTACTACCAGCTTCAGCTTCGTTCGGTACTGTGCAGTAGCCACCCCTCCCCTCCCCATACCGGACAGTGCTGTCCACGGTACATCTTTAGAAGTTCTTGAGTGCTTTTGGTTGACTTAGCAAATCTTTTCAAACTCATAATGAACTATAGTCGCTGTCTTTCCTTCTTTGTAACTGCATCGATAAGTTGGGACCAGCTTAGGTCCTTAGACACAGGAAGTTGAAACTGCTCACTCGCTCCACTCTTTTTAAAGACAGCCTGGCATCGGCGTCCGAGACAGAGAGCTCAGGGCCGCAGCTGTAGCCGTGTTTTCCCTTTCAAAGCGGGCATAGATGACGTTGAGTTCATCTGGTAGTGGAACATCACGGCCATTCATGCTGTTGTGTTTTGCTTCGTAGGAAGTAAAGTTGTATTACATCCGATGTCGCCTCCAACCTCGTTCGAAATTGTCCTTCGGCCTTGAAATAGCCCTGTGCAGATCTTACCTGGTTCTCTCGTTCAGACCCGGGTCCCCAGCCTTGAATGGCACAGACCCACCCTTTAGCAGATGACCCACCTCCTTTTTTTCACTTTTTATTTTTTTAAAATTTTCAAATAGGTTACAGAAAGAAAAAAGAAAGTTATCGACCATTCCCCCTCTCCCCTAACATATCCCATAGAAAAAAAGAAGAAAAAAGAAAGAAAGAAAGAAAGAAAGAAAGAAAGAAAGAAAGAAAGAAAGAAAGAAAGAAAGAAAGAAAGAAAGAAAGAAAGAAAGAAAGAAAGAAAGAAAGAAAGAAAGAAAGAAAGAAAGAAAGAAAGAAAGAAAGAAAGAAAGAAAGAAAGAAAAATAAATAAAGAAAGAAAAGACAAAGAAAGGAAGAATGCCTGGATTTCGGAAGATCCCCACATGCTCCATGGAGTTCATAATAGCTTTAATAAGTATATTTATTTCTTTCCCCAGATAACCAATAATTTTATCTTTGGAGCAGCTAGATATTTAATCCTTTTTTTTGTAAATAAGGGCGCCAAATTTTCAGAAATATTTCATATTTATCTCTTAAATTATAAGTATTTTTTCCAGTGGAATGCAGATAAAAATTTCGTTCTTCCAACGATCTATACTTAAGTATGAATCCGATTTCCAAGTAACTGCAATAGCCTTTTTGGCTACTGCCAATGCAATTTTTATGAGTTCTTTCTGATATTTATTCAACCTGGGTTTCGGTTTTATCCCTTCAATACCGCCTCGTTAAAATAATATTGGGCTGTGTGGAAGTTGTATTCCAATAATTTGTTCCAATAAAACTCTTAAATTTGTCCAAAAAGTTTGAATGTTTGAACAAGAACAAGTGGAGTGTAAAAAAGCACCAATTTCTTGATTACACGACCCACCTCCTGATTTATCCACGGCTTTTAGTTCGGGAATTGCCAGCAAGTCTTTGTACCCACACATTCATCCACATAGGTTTTAATGTAGTCGGTAACAACTGCAGCGTACTCACCCAGAATCAACAGCGAATCTCGAAATAGAGCCCTGACCACCGATTCAAATCAGTCCTGTAGGCGCTCCTGTGCTCTCCCTGTCCATAACTCCTTCGTCATCCCTACTGGTTCCGCAGTCTTAAGTCTCTGCCTGTACTCAGGGAGTAAAAGTCGATCTTCCGTTTAATGCCCTCCCCCCTTCAGCATTCCACATTCCCTTTTTCTTCATTTGCCTTATGTCCTTGACCTACTCATCGCCCCCCTCTGGACGTCAACCCACGCCCCCCTCGATTTTCTTTCCTCCATGGCCTT